>NW_024349804.1:13242110-13242433 GCF_902729225.1 Pteropus medius | reverse complement strand
GCTGGCCGGCTGGCTGGGTGGGGGGTAAATACGAATGAATGAATGAATGAACGAACGAACGAACGAAGAATAAAAAATGAATAAAGGCATGAACGAGTAGAGGACTGATCGGGGTGGCTCCAGGTGCTGCAGAGGGAGGGAGGACCATTTGGCCCCAGTGCCCGGTGACAAAAGGCACTGCCACAGCCTTGCTGTGTCGAGCGGGGCGCGTACCCCTCCCCGCCTGAGACGCGGGCTCCTGTCACCACGCGGGGCTCCCGCTGTTGCTTTGGCGCCCGTGCCGACACCCTCCACCTGCCCCTGCCGCTCTGCCGGGCTGCGTG
>NW_024349804.1:13239237-13242080 GCF_902729225.1 Pteropus medius | reverse complement strand
GGGAGGACCCCACAGAGACGCAGGGGCGCCCGTGGGCTCGGCTGCCAGCGGGGGCGGTGCAGGAAGGCCACCCCGGGCCCCCTCTGAGGACGGGGTGCAGCAAAGACCCTGAAGGCGCGGGTCTCCCCTCACCTCAGCCCCTACGTCTGTCTCCTCCAAGTAACGGCCCCCAAGGTGTCACGGCTGGACCGTGTCCCCCTAGACCCATGGGCTGCCCTGACCCCAGCTCAAGTGTAACCGGACTGGGAGGTGGGGTCTCTGAAGAGGTGACCAGGGTGAAGCGAGGTCATCGGGTGGGCCCCGCTCCAGCGTGAGCACCGTGCTAATCAGAGGAGACGGGACACGGACGTTCTGAGGGCCACACGAGGACGTGGGGGAAGGCGGTCGTCCACACCGAGGACCAAGGCCTGGGGGGACCCCCTGCCCGTTCTGGTCGGGCTCCCAGCCTCCAGGACGGAGCGAGGGCACCGTCGTCCACGTCTACGGGTGTGGCAGCCCCACAAGCTAATGCACAGGGACCTCTGGGAGCCTAGCTAGCCAGGGGCCACATGGTTCCAGCTGCCGACCCCTGGACGGGCGGGTCGGCCTGTGCACAGGGTCCCCACCGTGGGCAGCCCTGCGGGAGGGGCCGTTCGGGGCCTGACTGCGGGGCTCGTAAGCCAGGCCTGTAGTATCCGCAGTTTCTCCGAAACATCCGTTCTCTCTCTCAGCCTTGCAGCTGTTTTTTCTTAAAAAGAAAAACACAAACCAAACCAAAACGCGAAGCAGGTTTCAGCGGGACGCGCGCCTGGCCGCTGTTGGGTGCGTGGGCAGCACAAACGGCCTGGCCCGGGAAATGTCACCTCAGAACGGCCCCGGCCCTCCCTGGCTCCAGCGAGCTGTGCGAAGGGCCGAGCGCTGTCCTCCCAGGACCCCTCCGAGGACACGGGGGCGCTGGGGCCTCTGCCAGGCCGTTCCCTCTGCCCCCGACATGGCCCTCGTCCTCTGAGGGGCTCCTCTGCGGGCTGCTCCCAGACCCCTCACTCTCTGAGAGCCAGGTGGCCTGCTCCTGCCCACGGGCGTGGTCTCTCGCTGATGTGGCTGGACCACAGCTCTGTGGCACTTCTCTGGGTCCCTAGCACCTCGCACATATGTGACGAGTGTCCAGTTAGTAGTTGTTGGACAAAGGTCTTAATGGTTTGGGTTCCTGCTAGTTAACAGGGCACAGCAACAAGCAGCCAGGGCCCCAGCCCTCGGCAGATGCTCCTTTAAAGCTGTGTCCCCATCAGCGAGGAGACGAGGCGTCCTTCCTGACTCCCTCGTAGGAGCCACACCTCCACCAGGGAGCCCTCCTGAGCCCGCAGTCAGCACCCCTCCTCTGCGGCTTCCTCCGTCAGGCTCCCCCTAGGCCAGCCCCCCACCCCGCATCCGCCCACTCTCATGCAGCATGTGGCCGCGCCCTGGGACCGGGGTGCACGGCCCTGCTCCCGTGGCACTGGCGTCCCCCGGGGAGAGACCGACACAGGAATGACGAGCGGGGAAGTACGCTGGAGACGCCGGGCAGAGGTCGGCGCTGCGGGCAGCAGACTGGGGCAGGGCGAGGCCGGGGGCGGCCGGGGTGGGAGTGGGGACCCCCGGCGGAGGAGGGGAAGGCACTCGGGACCGGCTGGCGATTGCACACGGTGTGCGGGAGAAGGGAGTGACCGCCGAGCTCGGGAGGACGGGTGGCGGTGTCCAGGATGGAGACGCTGCAGGCAGGGGCAGGTTTGACCTCGAGGGGGGCGGATGGGGGGGGCACCTGCAGAGCCCAAGCGTATGATTGGCCCAGCGTGGGCCGGCTCACGGAGCCCCTGCGGGGACCCCTGCCACCCACGTCACCGCCTGGGGCACTTGGGCTCGCGGGCGGCTGGGGCAGATTCAGGAATGAGCAAACGGCCCTCGGGTTGGCCGAGGGGCGCACGGGAGAGCAGTGTTCGCAGCTGCTGCAGGTTCGCCAGTGCTTTGGTGGGAACTAGCCCTGAGCCCGAGGGACATACAGGCTGGGAGCGTGATTCTGCACCCGCCCCCACGTTAAGGGGTGTTTGTTCCCACAGTGGGGACAGAGGGACCAGAACACTGTCTTTTTCTCAGAATACAAATGAGTCTTGGCCCTCACTCCCCTGTCGTTCAAACGGGAAGAAAGAGTCAGCGCTGGCTTCACATCTGGCGGCGGAAGCGGGAGGGGGGGGCCCGGCACAGCTGGGGCGGCCGCGTGGGCCGAGCAGCAGCGTCCGCAGCCCAGGCCTGTGTGCACGGCGCCTGCCCTCGAGGCTCTCCGGGCAGGGTCTGGGGGGAGGTGAGACCAAGGTGTGGCAGGCGTCCCAGCCTCGCATGGCTTCTGCTGCTGTGACACCCCTTCTCAGCTCAGCACCAGCCAAGCGTCTCCCTGCGGGCTGTGGATGGGAAGGCAGATAGCCCCCCACTCCAGCAGGTAGGTGTGGAGGTGCCTGCTGGGAGTGGGGGACTATCTATCCACTCCCCCTTCCCCCTCCCCGCTCCCCAGCCGGGGGAGGTCTCTGTCCCCTTCCTGGGCAAAGCTCCCTCTAGCCTGAGCTGCCCGTGGCCGTGGCTCACACGGATGTCTCTGTGCATCCGTGTAACCTAAGGGGTCAGTAATCCCCGGGGCTGGTTATAAACTCCAGCAGGCCCCTCCCCTCTGCCCCACCCCCTCCAAGGAGCCTCCCCAGAGGCGACCGCTTCCTTTTCTCCCCTTTAAACTAAATCCTTCCGTATTTAGGTCTGTATTCCAAAGGAACATTGTCGCATTGCTGCTTCTGGCTTTTTCGACTTGGTCGATATCTGCCGGCTTCCCTGACAAAGGAGGA
>NW_024349804.1:13208578-13238596 GCF_902729225.1 Pteropus medius | reverse complement strand
CCTTCGGGACCTAATCACCTCGAAACACCATTGCGTTCGGGGGCAGAGTTTCAACATAGGAATTTGGGGGAGACACAAAACTCAGTCTGTTGTGCTGGGTATAGAATTCTAGTTTGAAAACCATTTTTCCTACAGAAAAATACGGGCAGAAACCAATTGTACGGGAAACGCTCCATCGTCTTCTAGTTGCCAGCATAGCCGTGGTCAAGTTCAAAGCCATTCTGTTTCCTGATTCTTTACACGTGACCTTTCCCTCTCGTAGTGTCTATTCAAAACTCCAGGTGAAAATAAATGAATTTTTGCACAGCCTCATTCGGCCCTCACCCCTGCGCCCTTCCAATAGAAAAAAGCAAGTCTCGTTTTCGCGTGTGGTCACAGAAGGTGGCTACAAAGTCCCAGAACAAGCTAAGGAATAAATCTTCGTGTCCCCGTCCACCATCCAGTGTGGAGCCGCTGGGGCATACGGTATAAGGGGAATGGAAAATGCCAGCGGTTCATCACGCGCGGACTCTTAGCCCGTTCGGTCCGTGTGCCGTGAGGAGGCGGAGCGTGTGCGGATGCAGAGCGGGGGGGCCCCGGCGCGCAGTGGGCCCGCGGCGGGTGGAGCTTTCAGTGCTATCATCCCTGCACTGGGGCGCCTTGGAGCAGGGGCCCTTCCCAGCACACGCCTGGCCCTGGCGGCCCAGCAGCAGCCCCTTCCCGGGCCTCCGTGGTCCTCAGCTAGCGAGAGCAATTGCCCACCCGTCCCCAACCCGGAGTAGAGTGGGGGTGCATGGAGATCCGGGGGCCCTGCCGTAGTGACCCCCCGAGGGAAGCAGATTCCGTCCCTTCCTCCCTTCCTCCCGTGTGCCTTGGGTTTGAGTGGGATTGTCCTGGCTACGAGCAGTGGTGAGGCCACAGGGCCACCTCCACAGCTGTGTAACCAAGCGAAGGAGCTGGGCCCTGGCCTCGGCTGCCTCGTCTGTAAAGTGAAGAGGAGAAAGCTATTTTGAAAATTAAACCAATAGTGAGATGTGGTTTGATGACTATTTTGTAGCACACAGTAGGTCTTCATATTCACTTTTGAACTGTCTGCCAAAGAACTGGGGCCCAGATGCTCACGACAGACAGACCCGTTGGCCACGCCCGGCACTGACACGTTGGGCGCTGGGGCGCCAGGAAGGGCCGGGCAGCCAGCTTCCTCTGGTTCTCATTAGGATTTGTCACCTCCCCTACCCCAGACCCGTCTCAGTTGGCAGCATCACCCCTCACAGTCCTCATGGGACCATCATGGTTTAACAAGTCCCATCAGCTCGCCAGGGTCACGCCTTCCAGGAAGGAGGTGGGGGAGGGCCAGGCCGAGGACGCGAGCCAGGCCCGGCGGGCCACGGAGGCTGAACCAGGTGACCTGAGGGCCTACCTGCTGCAGTGAGGGTTGTGCCTGAAGTGTCTCTTGCAGGCAGCCAGGCACAGCTGGGGACGGTGGACCTCGAGCGGGGGGTGCAGAGGCTGGTGCCAGCTGGGCTGAGAAGTTAGTTGGTACCCAGAGGCCCGGGGGCCGCCTGAGGTGGGCACTTCCTGGAGGGGGCCCTGAGGGAGCCGGCCGTGTCCAGAGTGATTTCTGGGTGACGGGAATGGGGACGGGGCGGGTGGGGCTGACGGGCGGAGGCATCTGGGAGGTCCCGGGTGCCGGACAGGTGCCGGGGAGAGGGCCTTCTGTGTGTCCCCAGGGCCTGGCCCGGGGGCTCCGATCACCTCTCTGGGCTCCATCTCCGGGGTTCTCTTGGTCGGTGGCCCGCAGGCCAGCTCTCCCGGGCCTCGGGCGCCGGCCTCCGGGAGTGTGAGCGGGCTTCCTGTCTCCTGCGTGAGCGGCTGGCGGGAGGGCGTTTTCCTCCGCGGCTGCATCGTCCTGCGTTTGGGGAGCCTGCTGGGCGGTACAGTGCCCGGGTCTCTGACTGGCTGTGTCACACACGGGGCCCGGAAATGTTAGATTTTAGCTGCTTTTAAAACCAGAAGGAAATGCTAAGACAATAATAAATATGTGATCATGAATCAGCCTGGATCCCATTTGACTCTGTACCAACGCAGCTGTAAAATATAATTTTTAATATTTTTTTTTAATGGAGGAAGAGGTCCTAGAAAAAAAGTACACGGGCCCCCCTGGAAGTCATGGTGTGGCCCTGGGTCACGCGGGCAAAGTAGACATGCGGGCGAGTGGGCGCTAACTCACCAGCGACTGTCTGGCTGATGTGACAGCTTGCCTTCCCTGTACATCTTCAGACCGTGACTTTCAGGAACAGAAGACCCCGGCCAATTACTAGGTTCATTTGGCCCCTTGTGGTCACAGATGCAGAAATACAACTCAAATCGGCTTAAGCCAAGGACGACTGATTGACACAGTGACTGATGGGGCTAAGTGTCGACAGGACCCAGGCTCGGTGGGGTTCAGGCTCCAGCCGCGGCTCTCCAACAGGCCCCTCCTCTCTTGGCAGCCCCCAGCTGCTCCAGGGGTGAGGACCGGCCCTGCACAGCCCGGGAGCTCCCGAGCGAGAGTTTCTGTCCCTTACACGCTCACAGGGACTGGCCCGGGGCTGGTGCATAGGTGGCACTCCAGTGGAGTTCTGGGGGACGCGGTACACGGATCCGGCTGTCGGGGGGTCAGCCCCTTCCTTCTCACCACGTCCTGCCACCAGGGGCCCCCGAGGGCAGCCTCTGGGGTTCTGACCAGCTTTGATGGGAGGTGGCTCTGCACATCCTGGGCCACAGGACAAGGTCCCGGGGTCCTTCCGAAATGGACATGGCGTTCTCATTCCCGTCCTCCAGACATCGAGGCTTAGACACTGCATGTGTGGGTGACAGTCAGGGCCAATTGGTGGCCTGAGAGGGAGCCACCTGCGCTCAGTGTCTTCCCGGGGCTTGGGCTGCATGGGGTGTGTGTGCGTGAGCATGTAAGTGTGTGCGTGTGATAGTGGGTGGGAATGTGTGAGTCTGATGCACATGAATGAGTCCAATGAAAGTGTCTGTGTCACACATGCTGATGACCTGCTGGCTGTCCCACACCCCAGACTCCCCTCAAACTCTCTCCCAGGCTGCAGGCGAGCCCAGGCCACAGGACACCTGGTCCCCCTCACTCCCACGTAGCATGCTTCCGTGACTCCCTGTTTAAAACAGGAGGGTTGACGCCTCTGCGACCTGGTCCCCTTGGTGCCCTGGGGAGGCCAAGGCCTGTCAGTGGCTCTGGCTCCTGCCTCGCTCTGAGGCCTCCGGGGTCTCCTTGTCGGTGGGTCTGAGGCCCGGGCACTCGGGTCCCTCCTACAGGGCACAACATTTGACCTGCAGAGTTTCCTCAGGGCCATGCGATTCAAGCCCTGAGCAGCACCCAGCTGCTCACACGTGACCCCGTGTCATATCCTCGTGGCCCAGAGCCTTTTGCAAACATGCCTGCCAATGACCGAGGCCCCCTTGCCGTGGCGTCCTTGCCAGGGCCTCCTGGGGCTGCCCGCTCTGTCCAGGCAGGGGCTGTCCGTCCATGGGACTGTGTGTGACCCTGCACACTGCAGCTCTGGCAGTGGGTGTTTTACTGTAAACAAGTGACAACTTCCGTCCCTGTGACCTCATCTTTCCACATCTCCCCCAACCGTCTGGCTGGCAGCGCCCCAGGCCAGCCCGGGGTTTCCTCCCCGCTGCACAGGTGGGGGCTGCGGTCACAAGTGGGGCAGGGGCTGGGGGGTGGCGCGCCCCTGCCCGCTCAGCACCAGCGGCTCGTGCTCTACGCCCTCGTCACACGGGCACCGGCCCCGTGCCGGGCACAGACACTACCTCACCGCCAGGCCTGCCAGCTGCAGGAGCCACAGCCACGGCCGGCCTGGGAGAGGGGACAGTGTTCCCAAGTCTGTGGCAAGCAGGCTGTGGGGTCCGGGTGGGTGTGCTGCATTCACGGGGCTTGGAATGGTGACCTGCCCTCACCGCGGGGGAGGGGACAGGGGCGGGAGCTCCTGGGGGGCTGTAGGGGGCACACTGTGTGCACAGCCCTTGACCGCTTGAGCCAGGGTGGTCCTGGGGACTCCTCACAAGGACTCTGTGATGTAGAGACGGCACCTTTTCGACAGATGGGGAGGCCGGGGCCTGAGCAATAAACTGAGCGACAGCCACGGAGGGGGCGTGAAGCACGTCCCCCGGGCCACACGGCCGTTCTGAGGACAGGAAAGCCCGTGGCATCCTACACCCGCCCACGGCCTCGGCCGAGCGCGGAGCCTGGCAGAGCCTTTCACATGCAGAGGGCGAGAGGCGCCCCAGAGTCTGCTGTCGTCTGGGGCGCAGCCGTCCAGGGTCCAGGCAGATACTGGCACTGATGTCACGACCGACTTTCATTTTCTGATTTTTCAACAATGAACATATGCTGCTTTTAATGTCAGAAAAGGGCAATAAACTCTTTTTCTTTTTAATTTTCAGGAAGGACGCAGAGGCGAGGAGGGGCGTGGGGAGAAGGATGTGGGGAGGGGGCGCGGGGGGCAGGGGCCGCTCTGGGGCTGTCACCAGGGCCAGCTGTCGCTTGTCTCCTTTCTGGTGTCTGGCAGCCCCCACCCCAGACTCTGACGGGTGACAGACCCGCGGTGAAGTCCGGCCCAGGCGGCCTGAGCCTGGGCCCCCTGCCTTTCACATCTGCGGAGAGGGAACTCTGGGGAAGCCCCCCGCTTTCTAAGGCCTGGATGGACTGGGAGAGGATAATTTCTCCAGCTGGGGTCCTTTCTCTTAAAAGGCCTTTAAAATAGATGACAGGGCAGATACTGTCAAGTAATCCAGCTATAGTTCTTCACGATCAATTCTCCGTCCACCTCGCCGTGGAAGGACCCCAAGGAGGCCCAAGGGCCAGCAAGGGCTCGCCCCTCACACTGTGCTTGGCCTTCAAGGCCCGGCTCCTGCGCCACCTCCTCCAGGAAGCTCCCCTGATTTCCTGGGCCCGCAGTGCAGTCTCGATGCGCTTGACCTGCCCCGCCCTGCGTCCCAAGCTCCTTCTCCCTCGTGGAGGAGCAAACGCATTTCTCTAGGGTGGATCCCTAGGGGCAGAATTGCTGGGTCAAAGGGAGGAGCATTTAAACCTCTAATAGATGGACAGAGCCAAACTGTTTATGAGGAGATCACCCACCCACGGTGCATGAGCAGCCGCGTCCCTGTGCCCAGGCCTGCAGTGGACCTGCTCTTCCCCTAAGCTTTGCCGGGCGATGAGAGAATGGCACTTTGTGGTTGTTGTCACTTACTGTCCCTGATTCCCGGGCCTGCCCACTACACTGTGGGGCCGAGACTGGCTGTGTCCACCCTTGGAGCTTCACAGAAGATAGTGATGATGTTGACAGTGATGATGATGGTGGTAGTGATGATGATGATGGCGATGGTGATGATGGTGACGCTAGTGTTTTGGAGACACTTATTAAGTGCCTCCAGACAGTGTTTTAATTTTACTTTGCCTGAATTATCCTATCTAACAAAACCTCTCCGATGTAGACAAAGTAAAGAGCTGTTCACGTGGGCACAGGAGCCCACGGGCAGCCAGAAAGCGGGGTGCCTGGATACTCCGAGCCTCACAACCGCCCCTGTGAGGGGGAATGGCTGTTCTGCCTGGGGCTGTGAAGCTGGGGGCGGCAGAGACAAGTGGGAGCTCAGGTAGACTCGAACCCGAAGTTCTCACTAAGCATCGAGGCCCAGCACCCGTATGGTAAAGGTAAAGGTGCCAGCACTGTCCTCGAGGGGCTCAGTCTCACGAGGGAGAGGGTAGGGGTGGACCAAGGAGCCACCCCAGCCAGGAGGTCGGGAAGGTCCCCAGAGCAGGCAGCATCTAGCCCTGGGGACAAGGCAAGGCGTAGTCGGATGGCGGGCCCCCGGAGGCCACAGGCAGGGTCTGGTATGTGACCCCCTCACGTCCTGGGCTGGGGCGACATCCTGAGCCCCCAGACCTGTCGCCGGCCGTGCAGAATGCCGGCCCCGGCAGCCCTCTCTCCTGGAACTATTTTTAGACCCAATTCAGCTCTAAACGCAAACATATTGTCAAGCTAGTGGCCAACTTGGATCCCATCTGTGAGCAGGTCCGCTCCGTGACCCCAAAATAGAAAATGGCTCTGCTCGAGAATGACATGGACTGTTGGCAGAGGCTGCGGCTTCCTGCGGACGGAGGCCAGATCACAGCCCAGCCCTTGGATGACCCGACGTATCGATGCTTCCTACCCAAATACAGCATAAAAATGCACTCCAAGGCATGGTGCCGTTAATCTCGTAAAAAAGGCAGCTTCCCGCTGGGCCGACCGCGGTGCCAGGCCTGAGGGAGAAGGCGGCAGCAACCCTACCGCCGTGTAAGAGACAAATAATGCCGATCTTGCATTTTCTGTCTCCCGGGGACAGAAAAAGAGTAAACGCAGCCCGAGTCATAAAATGAGGTCAGAATAATCTCGTCGCGAACTCCGACATGGACATTAAGAAAGAGGAACATTATAGACGTGCTGCACTTATGAACGCCAAAATCGCAAGCAAAATACTAAAAAAGGCTAACGCACCGGAGTCAGAGTAGGTTTGGTCCAGTAACGCCAGGTCGGTAAGATATTTCGATATCAATGGATTTCACTACATTCCCAGAACAAAGGAGGAAATCGTTCGATCATTTCAGCAGAAGCAGAAAAAGCTTCTGTTAAAATTCAGTATCCGTGCATAATAGAGACTCCTAGCAAACTAGGAAAGAAGGGAACCTTCTTAAGCTGGTAAAAACCTGCAGCGAATGTTGTATTTAGTGGCGAAACGTTGAAAGCTTTCCTTTTTGAGATCCGGAACGCGATTAAAGATGTCTGTCATTGTTACTTCTACGTGACATTGAACTAGAGTCGTCAGCCAGTGCAGTGAAGCCAGAAAGAGAAGTGAATGGTATTAGGGTCGGAAAGAAAGAAAGAAAACTCATGACTTACAGACGATGTGACTAAGGACGTAGAAAACGCAAGGTGAGCTGTAGATTCACGGTCAGAGGTAATAAGGGATTTGGACGTTTGCCGAAGATAAGACCAGTATAAAAAAAATCATCGTTATAAGCAGGAATTAAAAAAAAAAAAAGTCTGCATATCAGCAACAGTTAGAAAATAAAAAGTATTTAAAAGGGACCATTTATAATATCCAATATAAGAAATCTACACAGAAAAGGATACATTATTGGAGAAGTTAATGAAAATTTAGATAAATGGGCAATACTCACATTCGTGTACGAGAAGCCCGGATGTCAGGAACATGTCACCTCGCTCGTGACAGATACATGGAGTCGGTGCCATTCCAACTACCTTGATAAACTTACTCTAAACTATGCAGAAAAACGGAGTCGGGAACGGCTAAGCACCCTTGCAGGAGAAACCACTAAATAATGAAGGATGTCGTCGAGCGACATCCTGAAGACTGCAGAGCGGACAGAGCACAGGACAGCGGGTGTCTGGGGAAGACCCCCCACGGGTGGGGGAGCTCGGCTGGTGACGGACAGAAGCATCGCCTTCTGATTAAAGGGCTCAGGGGACAGTTAGATGTCCAGATGGAAAAGGGAAACGTGACCTCGCCTTCGTGACGTGCAAAGTCAGTCCAGCTGGGTCATGTCTCTAAGTGTAAATGTCAGACAATAAAGCTGCCGGAAGATAAAGCTTTTCGGCTTCTAGAAGCCCCTGCATGCACCAGCCCCTCCCGCAAGTCACCCGACCTGTTGCTTCTGTCACCACGTCCTCTCCTCTGACGCCCCCGCCTCCCTCTGATGAGGACCCTGCGGTTACTTGGGGCCACCGGGAGAGTCCAGGGTAATCTCCCATCTCAGGGTCATCTGATCACAGCTGCGAGGTTCCTTTGGCCACAGGAGGTGACATGTCTAGCTTCTGGGGGTTATGATGTGGACACCTTTGGGGCCGTTTTTCAGCCAGGGAGGGATGGCTGGTGGGAACCAGGTGAGGGGAGCCTTCGGGGCTCTGAGTGGGGCTGATGAGCGTCTGGCTGCCTGCGGGGTGGCAGGGAGGACAGTGGCCGGGGGCAGGACACCGCGTACAGACTCAGAGCCGGGGACGGTATGGCAGGCTGGCCCAGCCTGTCTCCCCAGGCGCTGCTCACGGCTGGGGTCTCAACGCCAGGCGCCCCTGCAGCTGTCCCCAAATCTCACCCATCCAGCATTTCCCTCTTTGGTCACCGTGTTCTGGATCCACGAATCCCAGGGGGCGCAGGGAGGGGCTCCGGAAGGACCATGCTGACCCGCAGTTCTGCTGCTCACAGGAACCTCCCCTCCCGGCCCTGCCTCACACCCCTGGGCAGTAGACTTGTGTCCTGCCACAGCTGTGGCTGCAGCTGTCTGTTGCAGTCCAGCCTGAGGGGAAGGGAAGAGCCCAGCCCTGGGCGTCCGGAGGCCAGCCACGAGCTCGCGTGTGACCCCAAGTCCTCTTCTCTGGCCTGTCTCCATCTCTG
Source organism: Pteropus medius (assembly GCF_902729225.1). Taxonomy (NCBI): domain Eukaryota; kingdom Metazoa; phylum Chordata; class Mammalia; order Chiroptera; family Pteropodidae; genus Pteropus; species Pteropus medius. The sequence continues at coordinate 13,230,157 of NW_024349804.1, read as the reverse complement.
ATCAATGGGCCTTCTGGGGCATGGGGACTTGCGATGCTGCCCCGGCTCTGTCCTTAGGGTCCCAGTGGTTTATGGAGGGACCCCAAGGCGGAAACGGGTGTTTCTCCTGCAGGTACCGCCGTGTCAGCGCCCCGTTTACAGGCTCCAGGGCGGGCCGTGGGGGGTGGGCTGCGAACCCAGCTGTGCGGGGTCACGTCAAGATTGCACAATGGTGGCAGCTGGCAGGCTCTGAAAAAGTTGTTTTTCACTGAGCACAGCTGGAGGGGCAGCTGGGAGGCCAGCCCCGCCCGGTCGGGGGACGGTCAGGGCCGGGCGGCCGCGGGGACAGAGGCCTTGAGCGCACAGAGCCCATTTCCAAGAGGGCAGGGCCAGCGGGGCGGGTGAGTGGCTGCCCTCCACACTGGGTGAGGGGACCCTCCTCCTGGGGCTCTGACCTCCCTGGACGCTGAAGGGCAGAGCTGAGGCCCCAGCAGAGCTCGGCCAGGGAGAGGCAGGTAGAGACCACTGCCCAGGCCCGCTGACTCCCAGGCACGGGGACCCCCACATCCCACCGCCCTGTTTCACACACAGACAACCTGAAGCCAGAGGGGGTGGGTAGGCCCCTCGGGGGCTGGCGGCAGGGAGTGAGAGGGTGTGATGTTTTGGGGGCACTTCAGGGCCGGATGCTGAGTCCGGGGCCTCCTGTGTGACGTTAATTCGGTGCTTCCTGAAGCAAAGCAGGCACCTTCTCCAGGCTTTAGCGAGGAGCTGGGTCTCAGCCTGACCCCTCCCTGTGGTCCCACATCGGCCCGCTCCCCCACTCCACCAGGCCTCAGGGCGAAGAGGGTGCGTGAAACGAGCTGGCCCTTGCCGGTGGGCGCTGGGGCTTCCGCATACCTCTGCCATCTGGGTCCCAGCAGCCGGATGCTGCTGCCCCGCCCACGTCCCCACCGTGCCCGAGGTCACCTGCAGCTGCGAGGGCCCGTTCTGAGCCGCCTCTGCTGCCTGCCTCCCTCTGCCCCTCGGCCTGACAGTTCCCGCCAGCCTTGGGGACACTAGCGCAGCCTCGCGCAGGGCAGCCCCAGCCTGAGAGAGAGCGGGCGCTGTGCACAAACATCCCAGCTTCCCGCGCCTCACAAGGCGCTACTGAGCTCGTGTGGCACCGCTCCTCAGGGCATCTCCAGCGGGCTTCGCCCCCAGTTGTCCCAGAGGCCACCGGCTCATTCCCACATCGCGTAGTTGGCTTACCTTCCCTCCCCGTCTCAGTCTCCATGCTATGGACTGGATCGTGTCCCCTGCACCCGAATCCATATGCCGAAGCCCTGCCCCCCAGTGTGATGGATGCGGAGCTGGAGTCTTCGGGAGGCGAGCGGGCGGGATGAGGGTGGGATCTTCGTGGCGAGGTAGCTGCCCCTGCAGGAGCCACTGAGGGCTCGCTGCCCCTCCCCACCCGGCGCTGAGAGCACTTTGGCTGGGAGCCAGATGGGCACCTTGATCTTGGCTCCAGGTCCCTCTCGGAGGCCTGGCCCTGGGCCAGTTCATGGCTTGACCGACTCTCCGCGCCCAGCTCCCAGGGCCCCCCTCCTCCTGGGCCCAGGCCCGGGCCAGTGGCCTCATTCTGGACGCCTCCCCTCGTCACCCTGGGGCTCCCTCCTTGTGGGTGGGGCCATGTGGCCTTTGGGCACCGATCGGGGTGGCCAGAGACGGAGGAGCAAGGACGGTGCTCTGCGGACCCGCACGTGTGGACGGCAGAGGCCTGGGATGGTGGACGGGCTTCGGGCATTAGGGCTGTTCTGGGTGGGAAGTGAGCAGGGGCAAAGTGGGGGCGTCGCGGTGGCACAGGCCCTGTCGGGTGTGACCCACGCTGGGCAGGAGCGGAGGGGTGGGGGTTGGGAAGTGGGCGGCCTCACTGCGGGGCTGCACCGGCTCCCGGCCGGGCTCTGCCTTTCCCAGAGGACGCTGGGGCAGGCAGGCCACGGGGCGGCGGGCACGGTGGCCCCCGGGGAAGGCTGCCTTACAGGGCCCCCTGCGTGCCCGGTCCCTCCCCCCAGCGCGGCCCCGTGTGGCTGGGTGTGGTGAGTTGCGCTCAGTTCACAGACCATCCAGGCCGAGGACCGCAAACCTGGGCGGTGAAGCAGCTCACGGCGCCCGCATCAGAAAGCTGCTCGCGACACTTTCTGGTCCTCTCCCGGGCGTGGGTGCGGGTGCCCCTGGCCCCATTTCCCCATCTGGCTACAGTGCGCACAGCCCGCCACATCCAGCGCCGCCGGCACCTGGTGTGCCTGTCTCCAGCGCTCGCCTGTGAGTCCCTCGGAGGTGCCGAGCGAGATTCTCACGGCCTCCGTGGCTGAGGCCACCTCCTGGGAGGCCCCCCAGGGTGGGAACCTCAAACCCGGACCTGTTGGATCCCAGCTGTCAGAGCTTGAAGTTCCGCAGTTCGCCCTGCCCCCCCCACCCCCGCCCAGGGAGAAGGTGGGCTGTGGTCCCACAGCGGCCCACAGCCCAGCGGCGGGCAGGCTCGGCCCCTCTGCGGGAACTGGACCGGGGGCCTCCATCCTGCTGGACGCAGTGGTCAGACCAGGCCTGGCCTCCAGTGTCCTGGCCCGGATGCCCCCACTTGCTATCTCGGGGGCTCCCTCCCCGCCGAGCTCACACACTCGGTGCCCCGCTGGCAGCCCTGGACCCCACCCCACAGCCGTCATTTCACACCTAATGTCCCCGTCACTGGGCGGGTTTTGGTGAGAGTGACACAGGGCAAACTCAGGGAAAGCTTCGTCACCCGCCGGGCACATACGGCATGGCGGGGACTGTGCCGGCCGGGCCCCTTTCCAAGCGTTCTGCCTGCTGGCCAAGGGGTCGGTGGCCTCGGTGTCTCCCCTGTACAAGGGGAGACAGAGGAGGTGTCTTGCCCGAGACCACAAAGTCCGGAGTGAGTGGCTGAGTGACAGCCCTGCCCACTGGTGTCGGTTTCGCTCTGGGTCCCAGGAGAAGCCGTGGCCAGTGGGTGTGGGTGCCCCAAGTGCCCCTGCTGGCTAAGGCCCATGTGCTTGCCAACTTTAATCCCATACAGTAGAGACACAGTACAAGCAACGTGGGGGGCGGCTGTACAGCGAAGCTCAAAGATACACCCCAAAAGGCGCGGGCCCCACTGGGAGCAGGAGGCTTTCCCGTGGCTCCAGGGCAGCGTGACACGGTCGCCCCGTGCACACTGCACAGGGGGCCAAGCGGCTCAGTCCTTGCAGCCCCTCCTCCTGGCAGCTCCCAGCTTCCTCTGCCACCCTCCCACAGTCACCTGCAGGAGGACAAGCAGCCTTCTGAGGGTGCTGACCACACTGCTCCCTGCCGGCTTCTCTCCCGCCTGGGGAGGGGAACCTCGCCGCCAGCTGTCGGGCTCCGCTGGGCAGCCAGGGGACATCCCTCGGTGCCTGCTCCGGACCAGGCCCGGCACACCTGACTGTGAACTGCTCTCCAGGGACACCAGGCTGGCAGGGCAGACAGCCTTGGTCGTTCCGCATAGGGGGCCAGGGAGGCTGGGGAGCTGAGACCTGGGGTGAGGGTGGGTGGGAGCGGGGTGGGGCACGCAGACAGAGGCATCGGGAGGGCGGGAGAGAGGGTGGCTGCGGGGACCTCAGAGGAGTCTTCTCAAGTGTTGCAATCACTTTACGTCACCCCGAGGACTTGGAAGGTGGCCTAGAAGGGGACCATGAGCTGCCCCCATGGGCGCCATGATGCAGAAGCCGACGCTCCCGAGGCTGAGATGTGGACCCCCGGCCAAGCCCAGACACGGCTCTGTCCCTAGACGCCGGAGGAGGCCGCTGGCTCTGCTGAGGACCGACCTTGGTCCCTCGTCCTGACCCCGCGGGGGGCAGTGGCTCCCGCGGGAACCGCCGGCTGGCCGCGGTCCTTGGCCGCGGGCTCTGGCGCTCGGCGACGGGGCAGGCGGCGGCCTCACAGGACCACCTCGGGCGCGATGCTGAAGAGGAGGTCGTCATTCCCCCGACGCACCTCCAGCAGCAGGGGAGACTCGGTCAGCACGGCCTCCTGCAGCTCGCTCGAGTCCGCCAGCGGGCGCCCGTTGACCTTGACGATGATGTCGCCATCTTGGATGCCCCCTCTGCCAACGGAGACGCTGTCACAAGACACGCCATGGTGCCTGGGGTCTGTGGGGAACAATCGGGGTTTTGAGAGCAGCAGCTTAAGGCTAGCATCTTATCTGGGATGAAGCAGGACCGGGCAGTCAGCCTCACCAGGCTCTGGGCACCGGATGGGAGGAGGGAGGAGGAGGGAGGAGGGAGGAGGGAGGGCCGAAGACGGCCACCTCTCTCACCCAGCGGGCCGGCTGGGTCCGCACTCCGCTGAGGCCTACCGAGCAGGCCGCCCGGGCCGGGTACTCTGCCCCTTCGTGCCTCAGTTTCTGCAGACCTGCGTGCTTTGCAAATGACGGCGAGGTCCAGAGGTTGGTCCCAGGGCCACCGCAGGTACTGAGACTCTGGCACAGCAGGCAGAGCTCGCTGGGCGTGTCGTGACCTTCCCTGCCACCCAGAAGGACAAGCAGGGTGGCACAGTGGTTGTGTGTCTGCCTGGGTGGTGGCACCAGCCTGCACGTGTGACCTTGGAGGGGTGACCCCTGTAAGCCTCGGTGTTCCCACCCGTGAAACGGGGTAAGGGCGGTAGCGGGGTCCCCACAGGCTGCAGCGAGAAGCGACGGAGACGATGCAGCCTCGGTCATCGGCAGTCACCGTCACCCGATCTCACCCAAACTGCTCCTGGGGGGCCTGGCGTGTGGCCACTCTCAGTGGCTGCCCTGCTGAATGCCGCCGAGCACAGCAGCCCCGGGGACAGAGCCCGGTTGGATGACAACCCTATCTTTCGACAACTTCACTGCAGGCGTGCTGCGGACCGGGCACAGGTGCCACATGCGTGCATCACGGAAGGACGTGAGGGGCCCGTGTCTTCCAGCACGGCCTCCAGAAGCAGCACAGTGCATAAAACAGAAGGAAGGGGTCGTGGGGTGGGGGGCCCGCCTGCCCGGCCCTCGCCCCTCACAGCAGCCCAGACCGCAGTGTGGGCCGCCGCCAGCGCTCAGCGTGGCAGTTTAGAACCGCTGATCTGCTGCAGCCCGCGGCCGGCGCCACCGGAGACCTGGGCGTCCGCGGTGAGGGACTTGCTCAGAGCCCGTGGAGGGGCCGGATGGGGGAGGGCCTTGCTCAGAGCCCGTGGAGGGGCCGGATGGCCCGGGCGAGCCTGTGGCAACCTCGCAGCGTGTCTGTCTCGGCTCACGGCGCCGCGGCAGTCAGCCCTGCCCCGGTCCCGGATCGCGGCCAAGCCTCCCGGAGGAGAAAGAGGAGGCTGATCTCGTCCGCTTTGCGACAAGGAAACAGGGAGACCCAGGCCGGCCCACTGAGCTCATGGGAGTCCGGATGCTTCTCAGCTCAGGGCCTCCACTGCTCTGTCTTCCCCGAGGACAGGGGACAGTCAAGGGACATTTAGGCCGTGGAAGGGCATGGCCGATGCTCTAAGAGATACTTCATCCCTCCAGCCTACCCCTGTCTTACAGGGCAGGACTGAATCCAGCGGCCACTTCCACGTCACGTCTTACCAGGAAGCTCAAAGGAGTGGAGTGGCCCCAGCCCAGGCCCGATGCTCCCCAGGATGCCTGACCACCGCCCCCGGCCTCCCCGCCTCTTCTGGGGGTGCTGGGGACCTACCTCTGAGAAGGTGAATTGGGAACAACCTCTTGCACGTAAATCCCCTTGCTGACCTCCGGGAAGTCTGGGCTGCTGGCCTTTAGCTCCTCCATCAAGCTGAAAAGACAGTCCCCTGTCAAGGCTTCTCCTGGGCCTCCTCGCCTCCCTGCCCCGGCCACACAGGGAGGCTCCTCTGGGCTCCCACACTGCCTTGTCCGGCCACCGACCCTTCGGAGTTGTCACTCATTCTTGTCTGTGTCCCCAACTCAACGTGGGCTCCTCAAGAGAAACCTTGGTGAAGGTGACCTGCCAGTGTTTTATGGTAGAGAGGAGTGGTGACAGGTAAGGGGAGGAGGTGAGAGGAAAGTTGTTATTACAGCAGAAGTTGACGGATGGGTGATGGATGGATGGATGATGGGATGGCGTGGATGATGATGGCTGGATGGATGGATAATGATGGATGGATGGATGACAATGGATGGATGGATGGATGCATTTGGATGGATAATGGATTGATGGATGATGGATGGATGGACAGGTGGAGATGGAAGTGAAGGATGATAGATAAAACGGACAGATGGAAGGAGGGATGAGCAGTGGGTGAATGGCGGAATGGACAGAGGACTAGACGGGTGGTGTGATGGATGGATGGATAAAAGACGGAGGGATAGATGAATGGAAGGGAGGAACGAATAATGGATGAATGGATAGATGGAAGGAGGGATGAATGGAACGGATAGACAGAAGACTGGATAAATGGTGTGATGGATGGATGGATGGATGGATGGATGGATGGATGGATGGATGAAAGAGAGAAAGAGAGCACATGAAAGATAAACTGGCATGCTAGTCTGGTGACAAGTTGCTCTCAGATTGAATCCGTAAGTTAACAGTCGCTGCATCGCTTTGAGGCGCAGTTGGTCGAGCAGGACTTAGCTCTTCCCAGAGCTCCCGACACGGCCACCTCCTTCTTCTTCGAACCCTTTGCATTTCCCTTCTCCCCGACTCCTTCCCTCCTCTGCCCCACTCCCTTCCGGGCACACGCTCCGTTGCAGACCTCACACTGGGGCGGAACAGAGGGATGAGCAGGACACGTCCCTTGCTCTCGGTCAATGGGCTCACGGTCAAGGTAGGATGTGGGGCCCGCGCAGTGCTGGGGACGGAAGCCCAGTTACGGCTGCTAAGAGGGGGTGCCTCCTCCCACCTGGGCAGCCCGTGGAGGTAGAACAGTGTCCCCCTAAAATTCACATCCACCCAGAACCTCAGAATGCGACTTCATTTGGCAACAGGGTCTTTGCAGATGCAGTTGGTTAAGGGTCTCTAGATGACTTAGGGGGGCCCCCAAATCCAGTGACTGATGTTTGTATTAGAAAAAGAAGACAGAGGGTTGGACACAGACGCGCAGAAAGAAGGAGGCCGTGGAAGACAGACGCAGAGGTTGGAGCGATGCAGGTGCACCCCAAGGTGCACCCGGAGCCACCCGAAGCTGGGCGAGGCTCACGATCCCCCCCAGAGCCTTCGGCGGCAGCGCAGCTCAGCTTTCAGACTGCGAGAGAATGAATTTCTGTTGTTTAAAGCCAAGTGCGTACTAATTTACTATGGCAGCCACAGGAAACGAATCTAGGAGGCTTCCTGGAGGAAGCGGCACCTCGATGAGGTCCCAAGGGGGCCGAAGGCATCGGCATTCCAGGCAGAGAGGCAGGCCCGAGCGAAGGCTCAGAAGCCTGAGTGCGTGCGGCCCGCGAAGCACCTGCAGGTGACCAGGCGGGGCCGAGGGGAGGGGAGGGACAACCACTAATGCGGGGGAGGGCCCCATTCTTCAGACACACCTGGGCGTGATGGTCCTCATCCGTATGCCGATGAAGCGCTTCTTCCAATCTGCAGTCAGACAAGAGAACTCGGTCAGGACCAGCACAAGGGGCCGGTGGGGCAGAAACCCACCCTCAGGAGCAGAAAGCAGCAGGACCCGTCCTGTGGGGGCCAGCCCACCCCATGTGCTCAGAGGCCCTCTGAGGTCCTGGCCCCATCTGGTGGCTGCACGCTGCCCTCATCCTCAGACACCATCGACCACACCAGCTCCAACATCTGTCACCCCTGAGCTCCATGCCCAACCCCAGTGGCCAGCGGGCTCTCCTCTCCATCCTGCAGGTTCCCTGAACGGGCTTTGCTAGAAATGAACACGTCACCTCCCCCTGCCTCTCCATAAATAACAATATTAGTCCACAATGTCCCACGAGCACTACCGGTGTGCCAGGACCTCTGGCTGCAGCGTTATACACACACTCCTCCAAGGGGACACCTCTCTCCCCCGCCCAGCTGTTCTAGCCTGTGACTTAGCTGGTGTCCTAGACCCACAAATCACATTTACATATTCGGAACCATAAAACAAGTCTCCGTACCTTTTAAAATTTCCTATCGTGAAGGTACGCTTTCTGCGGAGCGAAATCAGAGGTAGAAAGGGATCCACGAGATTCTCAATCGTTTAGAAACTAAATAACACGCTAAATAACCCACCTTCGAAGAAGATCTCAGAAGAGAAATGAGCAAGTATTTTAAACTCAGTGAAAACGAAAATACAACGTGTTAAAATCTGTGGACGTAGGTAAAGCGACACTTTTGGGGAACCATGGTCCTCGAGTGCCGACGTCAGAAAAGCAGCCTCGAGCAGGGACCTCAGCTTTCGCCTTAACGGCTGGAAAAGGAAGAGCGAGCGACACCCGAAATAAGCAGAAGGAGGGAGATAAGAAAGGGCGGAAATCAGCGAAACGGAAAACAGACACGACAGAGACGATGAATGGAAACGGAAAGCTGATTCTTTGAGATCGATAAAATTGATATGCTTTTAGCCAAAATGATCAGGAAAAAAAGAGAGACACAGTGATCAATACCGGGAATGAGAAAGGTGACATTGCTACAGAGTCTACAGGCATTAAGATGACAATACGAGACCATGACGAGTGACTCGATGCCAACGGATTCGACAACTTAGATCAAACGGGCGAATCCCTGGAAATTTCCACGCTACCAAATCTCACGCGAGAAGAAATAGGTAAACCTGACCAGCCCTGGATCTATTAAAGAAATTGAAATTCTAGTTTAAAATCTTCCCGCGAAGAAAAGTCAGGTCCAGATGGGCTCACAGGCAAATTCCGCCAAATATTAGGGGAAAATAATATCACGAACTCCTCCAGGGACCTGAAAAGAGGCAACACCGCTGTGACGCTGTGATTCGTAATAAGGAGCATCCATGTCGGTCTTTGTCCACGGTCCCCGGCACGGAGCTCCTAGAACCTTCGTGACTACAGGAGCCATCGGGGCATCTTTCGCTCCCAGTTCCTGAAATAGCTCCAGAACTGCAAAGGAGAAACGGGTCCCCGTTCCTCTGAAGAAGCCCCTTTGACCCACAGCTGGGTTTATGTTCACGAGGTGACTTTTAGGAAGCCCCGAAGGATGGGGCTGGTTGCCAGGGGAACCGACCCGGGATGCAGTCCCGCCCCCGACTTCTGGGGAGGGGAGGGACTGGAGTTTGAAATAATCGCCCAGGGTCATGATGCAACCGAGCGGGCCTATGTAATGAGGCCTCCGTAAAAAGCCAAGTTGGGTTCCGAGAGCTTCCTGGTCGGTGACCTCGGGGAGGGTGGGTCCCGTGGAGGGGCACAGTAGACGGTGTCGGGATGGAGTTCAGTCGTCGGGCACCAGCGTGGTGTGGGGAAACCCCACGCATTTGGTGACCGGAAGTGCAGGAAGCCGAGGGGTGTCCTAGCTGAGCAGATGCAGGAGGAGAGCTTTTCCTAAACTCCCGACGCCAAGACCAGCCAAGAAAACGAGGCCGGCGCCCCTGGTGCAGGTAGTCGCAGAAAATCTTTAAACGTCTTCAGTGGATCAAATTCAGTGACAAACAGAACGGAGACGAAATCGCGTGTGAGCGAGGTTCATCCCAGGAAGGCGAGGGCGGCTTAACACTCAGAAGGCAACCAAGGCCGGACCAGAAAGGAAACCCGTCATCCCCCCAAATGCTGGAAAAGCATCTGGCAAGATCCAGCATCTCTTCCTGACAAAAACGAGACGTCAAAGGGAACCTTTCAACCTGATGAAGGACGTCTGAGCAAAACCTTTATGAATGTCATACTTAATGGTGAAGCACTGGCGGTGTCTCCCCAAGACCAGGGATGGGGCAAGGACGTCACCATGTCTCAGTGAGCAGTGGGAAGGTCTAGCCACGCGATGAAAACGAGGCTTTCAGACTGGACGGGAAGAAGCAAAACTGTCTTTATTCCCAGACGGCATAGTCTGTGGAGAAACGTGAATGGAATCCACGGAAATATACTGGAGCTGATGAGTTATCGAGGTCGCGAAATCTTTTATGATCAATATACAAAACCGATTTTATTTGTGTGTTCTAGTAACAATCAGAAACGGAAAAAATTTAAATACACCAATTATTATAGCATCGAAATGATGAACTACTTGGGAATAAATCTGATGAAAGACGCGTAAGACCTTTCTAGACCATCGAGGACTAGAAAATGCCACCGAGAGAAACTCACAAAGGCGTAAGTGATGGGGAGATGCCCCGTGTCCGCGGGTCAGAGGACTCAGTGTCATCGAAGTGACGATTTCCCCCACCCGGACTCGAGATTCAACACGACCTCCACGAAAATACCCGCAGGGGTTTTGGGGTGGGAATTAACAAGCTGATCCTAAAATTCGTGTGGAAATGCAAAGGATCTAGAACCAAAACAGCTTCGAAGAGGAAGCACAAAATTGGAAGGCGGCCGGCGCCTGACACACGACTTGCCCTCCAGCGACAGTCGTCGGCACAGTGTGGACACAGAGGCAGACGGACGGACAAGAGGAACAAAGCGTGCTCATTTTTTTCTCGACGACACCTGCAAAGGCAATTCGGCGCTGAAAAAAACGGTCTTTTCAAGAGATGGTGCTGGGGACAACTGAAGGGCCAAAGGTGGGAAAGAAAAAACGAAAAAGAACTTGAATCCATACTTCGCACTACTTTAAAAAATGAATTCAAAATGCATCCTAGTCCTATATGTAAAACCTCAGCAAACGTAGGAGAAAATCCTTCTGACCTTCAGGTAGCAAAGATTTCTTAGACACACCACCGAAGCCACGAGCACGATCCATTAAAAACAAACAAACAAACAAACAAAAAAACGGGTAGACTTGATCGAATTTACCAAACTTCTGTTCCTTAAAGACAGTTGAGAGAAAGAGAAAACGCGCCTCAGGAGAAAATACTTGCGTTCATTCGTCGGATAAATATTTGCATTTGTTTGTCTGATACACTCCCATCCAGACGTACAGAGAACTCTCAAAACTTAATCATACTAACATGAGAAACTAAATTTGTAAAATGGGCAAAATACTGAAACAGACACTTTGCCCAGGAAGGCTGATGGCCGGCACCCCATGGAGGCGGGGGAGGGCAGGAGGCCTGGCCTGTGGGGTCTCCCCGGGGAGGTGGGGCTGGCCGGTTTGGAGCAGAGATGTGAAAGGCGTGCTCAGGCGGGCACGGGTCTGCGCCAGGAGGGGCCGAGAGGAGGCAGCAGTCCTGGTGGCAGGACTGGGTGGTGGAGCCCGAGGCGGTGACGGGGCCGGCACGGGGACAGACCCCGAGGCTAGCAGAGCCCCTGCTGCTGGGTGAGAGCAGGTGGGGAATCTGCAGGGTTGGAGCTGACGTTACCGGGGGTGGGGACCAGAATGACACAGGTGCTTGGGGAGCAGGGGTGTCTGATGAGCAGTTGTACGTCCGGTCTAGAGCTTGGCGAGAGGCCCAGCCGGAGAGGTCAATCCGGGGGACTCGCTCTCTAGGTGGCATTTGCACCCACGAGGCCAGGTGAGGTCCTCGGAGTAAGAGGGAGGCCTCGGCCCTCTGCCCTGCTCCTGACCTGGGTACGGGCCGCTGGTCAGCTCCGCTCGTCCCCCAAAGTCATGCCTCGAATGAGGAAGACCCTGTGCTCCCCGAGCTTGTGTGTGAGCAGTGCCCCCGGCAGGCAGGCATGCAGCCCGGGGACAAGTCACAGTCCTCAGTAGGGAGCCCCTCCCACCTGAGCCAGCAGGCAGGGGCAGGGTGGAGGGGGGAGTGGGGGCGCAGCTCTCCAGACTCCGCTGGTGGGGGACTCATACCAGCGTCAGTGGAAAGCCGCCTACACCACCAGCGTCCCCGCGGGCCGTCCTGCATACTGGGGAGCCCTGGGGGCCTGGAGTTTGGAACCAGAGGGAGAGGCGGCCACAAGCACCGTGAAGGCACCGAAGCCGCGAAGGGCACCCTTTAAAGCGGTTGACGTGTGTGACGTGCACCCCGCCTCCGTCAGAGACCAGAAGCAACGGCTTCCGGGGCATCGGGGCTCGTCCTCGATCCGCCCCGGGCCCCCGGCCCAGGAGATGCCCTCAGCTCCGGCTGCCGGGGCCTCTGTCACGTCAGCCCCCGTCCCTCACTCACACCCTACATCCCGCCCTCAGCGAGTCCTGCTGGCTCAAAGTTCAGAACGTCCCAGACCCGCTTTGCAGATGAGGAAGCTGAGATGCGGGGCTGGGAAGGACCGCAGGCCGCACCAGGGTGTCAAGGACACTGAACCCTCTGGCACCTCGGAGAAGGGGAAGGGACGGGGACAGAGGCAGGCAGAGCGCCCAGTGAGAACCCCCACTCCTGCCTCCTCTGCTGCCACCTGCACTCCGCACGCGTTTGGGACTCTGGCACGTGTGACCTTGACACCTGGAATGTGCATTCTGGCCCCTTCTTCCCGGTGACCCCCCAGAGCCTCCCCGCGGCTCTCCCTCGGCTCTCAGATCACAGCGGTCACCCCCAAGACACGTGAGGACTTGCATGGCGGCTGAGGTGCCGTCTCCCAAGGCTCACGGAGGGGCAGACACCCCTCACCGCCCACCTCCGTTAACTCAAACACTTCCGTGGGGTACGCTCCTGGGGCCGGGCTGAGGCAACGCTTTGGCCCCCGAAACCAGCACGGTGGTTGCTCTTTCCCTGAAAGCCGTCAGCGGCCTCTGCACCCCTCTGCACCCCAGCCCAGAGAGGGACTAGACGTGAACCTTAACTGACGTATCCTTGATCTAATACAAAGATGGTTTGTGTGGGTTTTGATAATTTGATACTTTTATTTTAAAAAAAGCAAGAGTGAACACCAGTCAACTTCAGAAGGATTTTAAATCCTAGACCTGGCCATTCAGCTAAGATTTATCGGGCTCTCGAATCAGTGCACACGGCCGTGGCGAGGTGACGGGTCTGGGGAAGAGGTCAGTCTCCTAGGGGCCTGGAGCGAGGTCAGTGCTGACAAGGGCAGTCCCTGTACGACACGGGCAGGACCCGCGGGCCCTGGTGCTCGTCTGTGAGAGGTGAGGGAGGGAGGCGAGGAGAGAGGGGACGCTGTCCATCCCAGCCCCAGCACAACGGTCACCCCGCAGCTCAGTCTGAGCAAAGCGCAATCCCACCGACTTCCAGGGAGGCAGCCAAAGTCAAGGCACCTCGGACCAGGAGGTAACGACACCGGGAAAGCCTGGTTATTCGAGAAGGGACCTAGGCTACGACGGGTAGGGAGGAGCAGCCCTGGGTCAAGCTCTGAGTCTCCTAGCAGCCAAGGGGAAAAGGGCTCAAGAGGTTAGGTGGTCCCTGTGACCAACAGAAGCCTCGGCTCCTTGAGGGGAGACTGGCTCTGCCCTGGCTCCAGGCTACGTTCGCATAAGGGACACGGATGAACCAAACGGAGTCCTCCGTAGCAGCTCCTCACGGCACCGGTCCTGGCTGGACTGGGCTCTCAGTGGAATGCTGGAGGGAAGGTAGGAGGACACAGGAACGCAGTCTGAAGGTTTCCCAGGACTGAGTCGGGCCCAGGCCGGGCTGGCCAGGAGCGGCCGTGGAGACAAAGTGGCGGGAAGGAGAGGCTCGCTTGGGCTGAAGGAAAGGTAGAGGCCACCAGGAAAGGTCTTGAGGTCAGGAGAAGAGTGACCGTCCCCTGGAGCTGGTCGTGACCACTGACTTAGCCCTCGCTGGGGAGAGCCACCTGTGCCTCGTCAGAGCCTCTCCCAGATGGACAGTCACAGCCGCCTAGCAGCGGGCAGGACGGGGTGGACACCCCTGTGTGGGCGGGGGCGGGGAGGTGGAGGCTGTGAGGGGCGACTTCCAAGGAACAACGGTTTGGGCTCTCCTTCCCTGGTCACGCCACCTGGCAGTCTGCACGGCCAGAGGGCTGAACGAGGGAGGACGTAGGGATGGACAGGAAGGAAGGACAGGAAGCAGGAAGGAAGGGAGGATGGGACGGAGGATGAGCAAATAGAAGGAAATAAAGAAGAGCGGATGGATAAATAGATGGGTGGGTGGATGGGTGGGCTTGATGGGTGGATGGGATGGGGTGGATGGGTGGATGGGTGGATGGGTGGGGTAAGTAGGTAAGGCGTGCTGATTGACAAGGGTAGGCTGACGGGTGGATGGATGGGTGGACGGTGATGGGTGTGGATGGGCGGTGGGTGGGGTGGGGTGATGGATGGACGGGGTAAGTGATTGGGCGGCAGATGGGGTGGACGGGTGATGGATGGATGTAAGTATTTATAGTGGGTGACAAATGTGGGCGGGTGGGTGGGTAAGTGGATGGGTGATGGGTGGTGGGCTGGATGCGGAAGGGAGAAAAAAAATCGCCGACGCCTCCACAGAGCAGCTCCAGACAAGGGGAGCCCCGCAGAGCTCTGGCTACAGGCAGGGAGGTAATGGACTACCCCCGAGGATCTGAGGAGCATTGGGGGGTTAGGGGGGCAGGGAGGGTGCCATGAGGTGAGAACAGAGTGGAAGATCTGAGAGAGGCTGAGGTTGAGTTACTCCAAGATCTCAGGACCTCGGGCAGCTGGCAGTGACCAAGGGCACGCCATGCTGAAGGACAGGCTGGCCCCCGCTGGAGGCCGCAGGCCTGAGCCCTGCAGTGTCCCCGGCCCCAGGCAGCCCCTGAGGGCGCCCTCTACCTTTCACGTGCTTGTCCTGGAACTCTGTGAGGAAGCGTGCGATGCGGTCCGAGGGGATGGCGAAGGAGATGCCGGCTGCGACCTTGAGCGTGTTGATGCCGATGACCTCGCCGTCCTGGTGGAGAGACCAGAGCAGCCATCGCTGCAGAAGCCCAAGCGGCCACTGCCCCCGGCTGCAGAGCACTGTGTCCAGGGCCCCAGCGCCTGCCCGGCTGTCACGCCCCTGCCTGAGGCGCTCTGGGCCGCAGAAGCCTCCCCAAAGGGCCCTCCCAGGTTCACATCCAGGGCCCCACCTCGCCCACCGCTTTCCTCCACCTGACTCCGCCTCTCTCGCTGGAGCGAGCCAGCCGGCAGCCCCTCAGAGCCGTGCCCACTGACCCAGGGCACCCCCAGGCAGCGCTCACCCCCAGAGGGACGTGAGAGGAACCGTGGGGATTAGGCCTCCCTGTCTCCCTCCTTTCCGGAAGCAGGGCTGGGGTGAGTGGGGCTGGGGCAGCTCACAGTGTCCCTCACTCCATCATCCCTGCCCCGCTCAGCCCTCCCGCCTGACCGGGCTGGAGCAGTGGACTGGATCCGCCCCCAGCCATCGGCCGTGGGGACCACACATCCCTGTGGGGGCTCCTCCCCACAGCCTGGCACGCACCCCCAGGACCAGCGTCCTGCCCATTGCAGGGGTGACATCCTAGCAAAGCCACCAGGGTCCCCCGTTGGGGACAGAGCCTTGGATCGAGGCACACTTCGTTTGCCTGGTCCCGCCTGGTCATCTGGGGCTCTCAAGGCGGGAGGACCCGGGGGTCGCCAAGAATCTCTCACCAGCCCTGTCTGCCCAGTAGACATGTGGGCAGAGCCCCAGAAAACCAGAGACCCCACTCTGGAGGACACTTACCAGGTTCACCAGCGGTCCCCCGGAGTTCCCGTACTGCGGGGGTGGAAACGTGATGTTAGCTGTGCCCTGAACGCGCCCGAACCTCTTTCTTCCAACTACCACGAGCGGCACAGAGGTGCGCGGCCGAGTCTCACGCCCCAGCGGCCCTGAAAGGCCTCGTCACCACCCCATGTCACAGATGAGGATGCTGAGGCCCACAGAGGCCGAGCCGACAGTGCGAGGTGACCGGGCCTGACCCCCAGGCTCGCTCAGACTCGCTGCAGTGTCTCCGCCACTCGGGCAGCGGGGCGGGCCGCTCTGGACAAACACTGACGTTTGCGGCAGAGCCCCCGAACCGCGGGAAACCCGGGTAGGCGGGCGCGAGGGCGCCTGGGCAAAGCGCTTTGTGGCAAAGGCGCCATCCAGAATGATAACTTAGGAAGCACTGACTGGGGGGTGGTCTGCGCTGACGCCCCAGGGGGAGGCTCGGCCGCCACGTGCTGCGGGGCTGTCCCCACCCAGTCAGCAGCCTCCAACCCCCAGGGCAGGCCTGAGGCCATGGGAGTGGGGGCTCCGCTTCATGGAAAAAGCTTTCTGGCAAATGGACGTGTCGAGCGCTGGGGCGGGCTCTGGGGACCGGGGCTGAGCCCCGGAAGCGACCGCTGAGCACTCACGTTGATGATGGCGTCCGTCTGGATGTAGTCCATGTCCGAGTCGCGCAGGCCCAGCTCCCTGCCGTCCCGCTGGGCCGTGCTGACGATGCCCGTGGTCACCGTGTTCTGCAGGGCAAAGGGGCTGCCGATGGCCACCACGAACTCGCCCGGCCGCAGGTCAGCCGAGTGGCCCAACAGCAGTGCTGGGAGCTTCTTCTAGGGGCGGGGGAGGACATGGGACGGAGGGTCAGCTGTCCGCCTCGGTGGGGCCAGAGCCAGGTCACGCCCAGGCCCCTGGAGGGGCACCCAGCCTCGCGGCCACTGCTCTTCCTTCCATTCAGGAGCTTCCCCCCTTTCTACCGTCTGCCACCATGGCACGTAAGGACTTATTTTCTTTAAGGAGGCTTTTTTCCCAGCACCTGGGGGACTGAAGTGGAGGGACAGGCCATATGTCCCACGTGCTTCTCACAGGCCTATATCACCCCCGCGGGACAGCTGCGACCCTGGAGTGGGCCGGGAGGGACGATGGAAGTTCCCCTGGGCTTCGGGGGACCTCCGTGTGGCAGCGACTGTGAGCCGCACCGTCCATGGCCCGCGGGCGGCAGCTCTGCTCCGCCCTGCGCCTGGCAGGGGGAACGCGATGGGTGGGTGTCGGAGACCCTGGTTTCTCTCTGCCTCGACCTGTGACGGGACAAACGGCCAGTCCTCCGGGCCTCGGTCCCTCTACCTGTCCCTGAGAAGGTCAGGTCGGGGTGTCTCCGAGCTCTGAGTCTGGAAAGGCGCCTCTGCCCCATCGCCCACACCCCCACTCACTTTGGGGTGTATCTTGACGGTGGCAATGTCCGACTTCTTATCGATGTCTTTGATGGTGGCCTCGTAGGTGTCCCCATTCTGTAGCTGCACCTTGAGCTGATGCCGGCCCGAGACAGTGTTGGTGCTGGACACCACGTGGGCGTTGGTGACGATAAGGCCGGCCTCTGACATGACAAAGCCTGAGCCGCTGGAGAGGGGCACGTTTCGGCCGAACAGCGGGTGTCTGCAGGGAGTGGGCACAGGGGCGTTCAGGGGGTCAGGGACCGAGACACCAGGCCATGCCTGGCCTCAGCGTCTGGCACTGTAACAGGAAGGCCGAGCCCCTGTTGGGGGAAAGAACAAGAATGTGGGGTCCCCCATACCCAAGTTCAAATCCTGGTTCAGCCACTTACTGGCCATGGCGTTGGCCAGGTCACTAAGTCTGACCCATTTCACAGCCATAAAAAGGGGACAATAATCTCTGACTTGCAATTTGCCGGATGAGACATGAGGCCATCACATTAGGCCTGTGGTGACACAGCAGCCACTGGACCAGCACTGGAGCCAGACAGCCCAGGATCTGAATCTCAAGCCCGGCCCCCACTCATTATCTGCTGACTAAGAGCGGGTGGTTTAACCTCTCTGAGACCCAGTCCCCCCAGGAAATGGGACAACACCACCTACTCCGCTGAGCCGATGCCTGGTGCCTAAAGCACCTGGAGGCAGGTAATCACTCCACGGACAGGGCTGCGGTGGGCAGATGAGCACTGCACTAATGTGCATATGGCATTCGCCGGACCGTCAGGAGCAGGTCCTCAGGGAATGTTAGTTTCCCAGTGTCTGACTCTGCAGAGAGAGGCTGAGCAGGGGCCCGGCTCCCACCCACCCCCGGCCCCGCCCTCCAGCCAGCTGCTGGAAGCCCCAAATGGTGTGAGGAGGTGTGCTGGCGGCAGGCTCTGCTCAGCGACTTCCACACCAGGCACTATGCTTCTGAGGACACAGGGGACGAGGAGCACCAGACGTGGCAGGACGGGGCTCAGAGACACCACGCGATGCCCGGCCTCAGCGTCTGCCTCTGTAACAGGAGGCCAAACGGCCACGCAGCTGGCACGGGCCCAAGGTCGGCATTCACTGACAGTGTTCGTGCCCGGCCCTCTGCAGGGTGGGTGGGTGGCCTCTGCGACCCCAGTGGGGGCCTGGCGGGAGCAGGGACCTGGTACCCGAGGGTGTTCTGCAGAGACAAGCAGCAAAGACAGGCTTCAGGGCAGGGAGGGAGGGGCGTCCTCAGGGACGTGAGTGTCTGGGCTGGACAGGACGACGGCTAACGTCACCGAGCGCTCCCCCTGAGCCCGAGACAAAGCCATTTAATGTTCATGGTAGGTACCCTACAAGGGAGGCAGGTCTCCAGTTCACAGGTGGGGAAACTGAGTCCCAGAGACACGAAACACTTCCCTGGATGGGGCAGGCAAAGGGCAGGGTAGGGGTGACCACAGCATGTGTCCACCCAGCTCCATGTGCACCCCGGTAAGGGGCCACACCTGAGTGCCTCTGGGAGTGCCTGCCCCCGGAGCCTGCCCGGCTGGACATACGCGGTGCTTGTCTGTGGACGGGGCCCGAGGCGGCCCGGAGTCACAGCAGAGGCTCGCCTGCTCTATGACCCTCTGTCTCGTCTGTGTCTGGGGCCCATCCACCTGGGCCTCGCCTGCCCGCCCCCGCGGACATCAGCCTCCGAGGCTGACGTGGACTGGGCTGTAGTCAGCAATTAGCTAGCTCAGGGCCCAGTGCCCGGGGCCTCCTGGAGAGACGCTGCCCTGTCTAAGCCACCTGTAAGATCACGGACTTAGTGCAAGTGCCACTTAGCATGTCCAGCGGTAATTTCCTCAATGACGTGTCTCGGGGTCTGGGGCCCACGGGAAGTGAGGGGTCAGCGTGTTGCAGAGGACTCGGACCTGAGGACCGAGACCTGAGGTCACAGCCCGCCTCGGCCCTGGGCAGCTCTGTGAGCCTGGGGCATCCAGGCCTCTGCTTCCTCCCCAGGAAATGGGAACAAGGCGGCCTACCCTCTGGGGTCACGGGAAGATGCCGACGGCAAGGCAGCAGCAGCGCCCCGGGGTGCAGGGAGCACCCGCACTGTCAGCCAGCCCTGAGGGGTGGCCCGGGCCTGGCTCTCGGGGGTGAGTCCCATGGGCGCCGGCTCGCTCATCTAAGAGGTGAACGTCCGCCAGTGCTGAGAAGTGCAGGCAAAGCAGCCACCAAGGCACAGGGCACTCAGGAGGTGTCACACGCGTCACTATTCCGATGGGGCTGGAATCATGACATTTGTCCCTGAGATGAGGGGCAGCGATGCCCAGTGACAAGGGCTCCCGCTGGACAAGCCTGGTGCCCAGCGAGCGGGGGGCCCTGTGCTGGGGCTGGGGACCGCGGTTATTTATCTGGGCCGTGCCACACGGCCCCCCTGGAACGTAGGCACGGAGTCGCGTGAATGAATGAAGGACCACGGTGACCACCCACTGCACGCCCGCTCAGCACCGACGGCCCGTGCGGTGAGGGCTGCTTCCCGCGTCCCTGGTGGGGAGATCAGAGCGAGACCGGCGATGTCCTCCCCATGGGCACGCAGCAGCCGGGCGCCCGAGGGAGGGCCGCTGGCACCACGCCCGCTCGAGTGTCCACTACCCCCGGCAATAGAGCCGGGTCCAGTTCGGGCCCCAGCAGGCAGAGGGACGCCTGGGAGGGGCGGGGAGGGGCCGCACGCACCTCAGGAAGAGCTCTATGTGGACCACGGCCGGCGCGATCTTCTCCACCACGTCGGCGATGAAGTTGAACTTGTACCGTGGGCTGGTCAGCTGGTGGAGGCCTGCAGTGGCGGGAGGGAGCCGGTGCTTGAGCAAGACCCAGAAGCTGCCCAGAAGCGCTCAGGGCGGGGGAGAAGGCAGCTCCGCCCCGGCCCCCTCCAGGGACTCTGAGCAGCACGGTGACACGCAGACGTTGGGGAACAGGCGCGCACGCCCCAAAGAATGGTTAACGCTGAGCTTCCTCAGGTCCCCTCGCTGGACCCTGCCAGGCCAGCCAGGAGGTTCAGAGAGGTTGGGACACTCCGGGCTGCACAGCCGTGGTGGCCGCTCAGGCTGGACGTGGGCTGGTCCCCCGGGTGGTCCTCCTCCTGCACAGACAGCAGTGCCCAGAAAACCGTCACCGCCCCTCGCCAGCTCTGGCCCATCCCTCCAGGCCTTGGGCTGGTGCGGTGACCAGACCAGGGCAGAGAGCCCCTGGACCATCGCCCTCGAGCTGCCCCCCGTGGCCACAGTGTGGCCCATCCTGGGCTGGGTCCCCATCTGCGTCTAGCTCGGCCTCACCCCGGCCTGGCTCTCCAGGAGGTTCACAAACTTCTCCAGAACTTTCCCCGGCTCAGATTTCTGCTGCCGTCAGCAGTGGGGCCACCGCCTGCTGGGACCACAGGCTGGAGGCATGTTGGTGGCGTGAGGCCCACACCCTTGGTCCCCCTGCTCAGGCGTGTGCCAAGGTTCCTAGGTCCCTGCCAGAGACCAGTGCTATCTGAAACCATGCTGCCCAGCACTGCTTGTCAGTGGCCCCGGAGCCCGGGCCAGACACTGGGCTTCGGGTCCCACACGCACGGGCTTGGCTGGTCACCGCCACTTTCCAGCTGTGTGGCTTCAGGCAAACCACTTGCCGTCCCTGATTCCTCTTCTGAAAATGAGACCGAAGACCCCCACTCCCCCGGCCCGCAGGTGTGAGTGCGACTTGCAGATATGTGGCCTCAGATGTGTGGGTGGAGCCCGCCTCCCGCCCCTCTGCCTGATGCTGGTGCACACGGTGATCCTGGCCCGTGAAACCCACTTGTGCAGCTGCTTCCTCTTGGTGACCTCGGGAAGTGGCTGTGCATAGGGACCTGGCGAGTCCTAAGGGAGGCGGGTAACCTGTCTAGCGCAGCCACAGAGCCAGGCGCAGCTGTCCCCATAACCAGTGTGGCAAACGCAACCCCTAACCACATCCCGACTGATGCCCCGACCGTCCTGGGCAGCAGCCAGGCCAGGGGCCAGTGCCTCCACCTTCCAGGTGGGAAGATGGGCCTCGGTGAGAGGAATGTTTGTGCCCGAAGACACCCGTCCGGTTAGAGGACGAAGCGGCTCCCTTCCCTAGGGCCCTCACCCGACCCCGACTGTCCATTCGGCCCGAGAGAGGGCTCGGGGCCCAGTGGGTGCTGGCTCGGGCTCTGCGGCCGGGTGGTGAGGAGGGCCCTGTGCCTCCCCGCCGATCCTTCGATGTCTGCCTCTCGAGCTGCCCGCGGGTGCTGGCTGAGGGCCTCGCCTACTTCGGTCAACTTGAATCAAAGACCTCCTGTCCACGGGTGGCCAGAGCCCGGCTGGGAGACGCAGTCCACTGCCGGCCACTGCCCAGCTCCTCGAGGATCAGACGGTGGGTGACCAGGGGCCCTCCCCCGAGAGGCAGAGCCCCCTGGTGGGGCTGGTCCAGGTCGGGAGGTTGTGTTAACGGGCAGCGCAGCGCAGGGCTCCGTGCTCCCGGCACACACAGCGCTCAGCACGCTCACTCTGTGCTGGATCGCCGGTCCTCCTGGGAACTGGGGTGAGCTGTCCATCTGTCA
>NW_024349804.1:13091899-13208363 GCF_902729225.1 Pteropus medius | reverse complement strand
ATTCACGATCCAGCCTGCTGGCAGGGGGACAGGGACAAACCACAGAACACCCAGGTTCTGTCTCCGGCCAGACACTCCCACCAAGCAATCCCCACAGTGCGGGCCCTGGAGGACCCCAAACGCAGGCTGGGAGGGGGGGCGGCAGGGTCTGCAGCTCTCCCGTGTACAGTGAGGCCAGATGGCCCCTAGCCGAGGCTCCTGCCCATGGTGCTGTGCTGGGGTGGGCAGTGTGGGGTGGGTGAGGACAGGTGTCACCCCTCCCTGGTGCCGCTGACCCTGAGTCTCTGCTCTGTCACCCACCATCCTGCCTCCGTCTGCATGGACCGCTCCCCACTTCTCCATACGAAGATGCTCCAGCTTCTCCCGGGCGCAGCCTAAATCCCATCTCCTCCAGGCAGCCCTCCAGGCTTCTCGCAGTCAGACTGAGTCCGTGCTCGGGGCTCCCAGCACAATGCCTCGCCCGCTGCACTCGCGTGTGCCGAGTGCCTTCCGGGCGTGCGCCCCGTGCTGGCCCTGGCCCTGACCCGTGACCAGCGACAGGACAGAGGACAGCCCAGGCCTGCGGCAGCAGCACTGAGCAGGGGCCAGCGCAGGCGCAGACGGCACCGCACTCGAGGGCAGCTGCGGATGGGTGTGACTGACGTGTGCCCAGCACGAACGAAACGGGGGGGCGAAACGCCCCAGCAGGCAAGGCCGTGTCCCCCCACGGCCTGTTTCCGGCACTCACGGACTGCAGCCCTCGGGGCGGGAGCCCCTCTGCCCGGCCCGGGCCGCTGACCCCGGCCCAGTGCTCAAAGACCTGGATGGCCCCGCGGCCTCTGCCCGGATGTTTTCCCTCCACTGTGGCCCCGAGGAACTGGCACAGGTGAGGCCCCCCGAAGCCTCCGAAAACACTTCAGAAGGAAGGCGGGAGGGGAGGGAGGACATGGACGTCCCACTGGGCCCCCTCTGAGCCAGCACTCGGGGCTCTGCAAACACCACCACGAAGACCGTCGGCGGCCCGTGGACCAAGTGTTGCAGGAGCTGCCTAGACGCCCACGGTACCTCTCAGGAAACTGAGGCTGGAAGCGAAGATTGTTGGGGTGGCGGGGGGGACAGGCCTGGCACTGTCCCCAGGTCCCATGGAGCTGAGCCTGACCCCTGCTTCCCTAACCCCGGGACCCAGGGCACCCCTGCAGGCCTCCCAGGTCAGCTGGCCGGGGACGGGGGCCCTACCGGGCCCTGTCCCTTTAAGCGGGCTGTGGCGGGTGGGGGTGTCAGGGGAAGCGCCTGGCTCCTGGGCCTCCCCACACACAGATGAATCACCAGTGAATCAGAGGGGAGGGGGACGCAGTTCCCACCACCGCCTTCCACATGAAAACCGTGGGCCCCACGGCTGGCTGGGAAGCAGACTGTTTATTTGGGGGTTTGGACAGCCCCCACCCCCACCCCAACCTCGAGCCAAAGTTCTGGTCAACAGTCAACCAGTCAGCCTCGACCAGATTCGCTATTGCTTTTTTTTTTCAAAAATAAACTGTAATCCACAGACCTTGGGCGTTTCGGTTTGGGAGAACTTGACAGAGAGCAAAGCAGCAGGCCAGGTGTCCCGTGCCACCTCCGGAGGGGACAGGCACAGCCAGCAACCTTCCCTCACAGCGGGGCTCCCGGGACGGACAAGGCACAGCTCAGTGCCTGGAGGAGGACTCGCTGCGCGCTGGCCCCGGGCGGTCACGGCTGCCACAGACAGACGGGAAATCGAGGACCGGACGCCCCACAGGGCCCCTCGGGACTGCTGCGTGGTGGTGTCCTGCATGGCTCCAGGACCATCACTGACCAAGGTCACCGAACGGCTGACCGCCGCTGGACTCGTGCAGTGCACAGCCTGCCTACCTGTGCACATCGGCCCCTCCCGCACACGTCGAGCAGAGCCAGCCCGGACACCTGGCTCTGTCCCTCCAGCCCCGAGGTCCCTGCCCCTCGCGCTCAGAAGACTCTCCAGTCGCCCAGTGGCTAACTAGGACCTGGGGATGGAGGGGCCACCGTGGATGGCCGTCCGTCCTTAATACTGACCACCGCCCGCAAAGCAGGCGGCAGCCTCTCGGCAGGGCAGCTGGGCGCCGGTCCCGTTTCCCTGGCCTCACCTACGGCCTCGCCTACTGCCCCTCTCCCCACGGCCTCGGGCCCCGCTTCCCTGCACACAAGCCCCTGAGCGTCCCGCTGCCTGAGCACAGACGGTTCCCCCTGCCAGGAGTGCCCTTCCCTCGCCCCTCGGCCCACTCTTCCGGGGAGCCCGCCCCGACGCGGCAGGCTCAGTGACCGAACTTTCCCCGCTGGGCCCCACGGCTTGTCCCTCAGGACCGTCCTCATGGCTGGGGTGCCCGTGAATGAGCAAGGAGGTGCAGAAATGTCCTCCAGGGGCAGGCAGCGTTCCCAGGGGTGCCTCCGCGGCTCCCCACAGGGGGCAGGCTTCGAAGCCCCAGGAGCCAGCTCCGTGGTCTAATTAGTTCTCAGATGGCTTCCTGGGTTCTTTCTCTTGAAAGCTTGTCTGACCCAGTGAACCTCCTACCCCCGTCAAGGACAGTGGCTTCAGACCCCCCTGCAGTTGGGGTGGGCCGGGGGGAGCAGTCCTGCTGTCTTTGACCAGGTTCCTGTCCCCAGACCCCGCGTCCAGGGCTGCAGCCCAGGCCCCCCCATTCCACGGGCCACGCCCCACAGCTGCCGGGCCGGGCTGGGGGCCCTTATGATTTCAATGAGTTCTCACAGCAATTCTGCAAGGCAAGAGTTGTTAGCCCATTATCCAGGAGAGGAAAAAGGCTCAGAGAGGTCGTGAGACATGAGACCCGCCCAAGGCCGACGGCCATGTCCCTTGACCCCCGCCCCAGACACTTTCCCTACTCCGAGCTGGTCTTTAGCCAATGTGACCAAGTGCTCAGGGCCCAGGGGCGCTCAGCCTTGGCTGGTCCTTGGCTCGCGGCCAGCCTGGCTCTCTGGCTGTGAATCCCATCGGAGCTGCAGCCAACCTCGTGGAGGAGGCGGCTCTGCCACCAGCTTGTTTGTGCCTCATTAAAGGGTCCCACAGGCCCCTGAAGCCATGGAAGCCGAGGTAGGGTCCACACCGGACGCTCCTTCTATGGGAAAACCTCCCTGCCCTGGCTGGCCCATCAGTTGGCTCCTCCGGGCTCAGGCCTCTTGGCTGTGAGGCAGGGGCTGGACGAGGCCAGCGGAACACCCCACGGCACATGGCAGCCCCCACAAACCCTCCCGGTCCTTCCCTTCCTGGACCGTCTCTCTCCTTCACTCACATCCTGTTTATGTCAGAACCGTACTTGTCCGCTTTTCCGTTCGTTCGCACTAGCCTCTGCTGGCCCATGCCTGTCCCTTGAGCCAGTGAGGAGGGTGCCACGGTCGCCCCGTTTCCCAGAGGGGAAAACCGAGGAGCAGGGAGCTCAGAAGACCGGCAGGATCTTGCCGTGGGAAGCAGCGTGGCCAGAGCTCGTACCGAGCAGCTGGACGCAGGAACAGAGCTGGCCTTGGCGCTGGCTCCGGCCACATGTGCCACAGGGGCTGCACACCGCACGACCCCAGGGGACTGCCCACTGCCTCCTGTGGCGGGCCACTTCCTCAGGGGCTGCTGGCCTGCCAGCTGTGCAGAGCACCGGACGGAACGCAGGGGGCCCAGGCTCAGGGCGGAGTTGTCCCACGCCACCCGAGTGACCTGGGGCGGCTCGCTGCGCCTTGCTGAGCTTATCCTTATAAAGGACCATGACAAAAACACCCAAACAATGTGTGTTTAAGGCTTCAGGGGCCGAGAGAAGAGGCCCAGCCCTTGACCCCGATGCTTCTCTCTTGCAAAGCAGGTCCCGGAGGAGCCTGCATTCCGAGCCTCTGGCAGGACACGGTGGCTGGCCCGGCCAACTGCCCTCCCACGCCCTTGCCCCGTCTGCGGGAACCCAGGCTTCCAGAGCTCCCAGCAGGTGGCAAGCTGGTGGACGGCTGAATGGTCCTCGTCAGGCCAGGGGGACAGAGCCAGCGGGCCAAGCCGGGCACACTCCAGCTCCAGCTCACCCAACTGACCACGTCGGGTCAGCTCTGTTTACCCCCACGTGGCTAGGTGTCTCCTCCGGGTCCCCTTGGATATGAACTTGAAGGCAAGACTGGGGACCTGAATTTGGGCTGGGCAGGGGTGGGGCTCCAGGGGCCTCAAGGTCGCGGAGGGCGCCCCCACACCCAGGAGGAGAGATGGTGAGCCCGACGCCGTCCCACACCGAGGCCACACCCTCCCAATGACACACGGTCACAGCAACACAGCCACTGATGCACAGACGGAGCCACCGCTCAGCCTGGCTCCGGTCGCAGAAGCCTGCCCCCTGCAGGACACCCTCCGCACCAGCACCTAGCCTGCCCTCACCACCCTCCCCCTCCGCGCCTGACTGTTTCTTTGGTGCTGCACCTCTAGGAAACGCCCCCTGCCTACCACCCTGACACCCCACTCCCGTCTGTCCTGAGACCCTAACGCCTCTGGAGCCTGTCCCCCTCAGGCCTTGTCAGCTTTCCTGCCCCAGGCACTGGGCTCCCACTAGCTGGGCCGCTGTCGTGCATATCTGTTACCCAGAAGCCTGCCGGGTCCGCGCCCCTCAGGATGGCGCCCCCTCACGGCTCCTGCAG
This sequence comes from Pteropus medius, assembly GCF_902729225.1. Lineage (NCBI taxonomy): Eukaryota > Metazoa > Chordata > Mammalia > Chiroptera > Pteropodidae > Pteropus > Pteropus medius. Next base: position 13,203,719 of record NW_024349804.1, on the reverse strand, counting down.
CTGTGCCCGCCCGCGCTCAGAGCTTCCCGCCTCCCTCCTCTGCACAGGCTCCTCGTGTCCACCCTCCATGCCGGCCGCCTCCCCCAGGAGCCCTCCCTGATCTATCCCTCGCCTGGTTCCACACATCGTCGTCTGCCCCTCACGACTCGCGTTTGGGGGTTTCTCGGGGGGTCAGCCGGTGGTGGCGGTGGAGGGCAGGAAGTGGAGGCCAGGTCACGCTGAGCCCGCAGGCCACACCAGAGTCTGTGCTCGGTTCTGAAGGCAGTGGGAGCCACGGCTGGGCTTTTGGGAGGGAGGTCCAAGTCCCATAATGCTCCCGGGGGCCACCGTTTGGGGACGCCTGAGCAGGCCGACCCCAAGGAGGTGCCAGCCCCGGCTGGGGGAGGACACTGCACGGCACCCTGTGTCTTTAGCCCCACTCCGGCTGGCCCGGCTCCCAGCGGCCTTGGCACTGAGACAGACAGCTCAGCAACCGCCAGATGCTGCAGCTCAGCTCTGCCGTCGGGGTGCAGGGGGTGGGGGGAGCAGGGGCGGCGTCATCTTGCCTGATTTGCTAAGAGGATTAAAAATCAAAAGCCAACCAAAGCTCTTAAATAAATAACCCCCGAGACATGCAGTAGGAACCCGCGCTGGGTTGCACGATGCAAGCTGATTATTAGATGCCACGTTGTGAGCCGCCCCAGGGCTCCCGGCTCTGAATTAATTGCACGCTCGAAGGCCTGTTTGCCCGCAGTTGCAGGTGGGGTCCCCTTCTCTGGGAGCCCCTCTGAGCACCTGTATCTCAGTTTTTATGTCCCATTAATAGATTTTTATCCACGCCGGGTAGCAGCACTGCCTCACGGGAGAGGTGGTGAGGCCCTCGCACTGGGAGTATGCAAGGAGGGTCAGGAGGATTACAGGACACTCACACATCACGTGGCGACCCACTCATTCCATAGCACCTACTGTGCGCCACCTACTGTGTGCCGGGTGCTGGGCCAGGCCTGGCCGGGAACAAACAGACCAGGGCCTTGCTCTGTGAGGCTGATCCTGGGGAAGACGGAGATAAGGCATCAAGTCACATAGGTAGTGTGAGGGTCTAGAGGGGACCCTAGGGGGTGCTTATGAGCCTAACGAAGGGGTCCCCTAGGCATGGAAGTCAGGGAAGGCAGCTCAGAGGCGGTGGACAGCGGGGCCAAGCAGGATGAGGACTTGTCCACGCGAGGGCGACGGGGTGGGAAGGAGACTGGGGTGGCCGGAGCCGTCACGGAGGACGGGACGCCGTTCAGGGTGGGCGGGGCCGGGTGGCATGGGGTCTCGTGGGTCAGGCTAAGTGTTGAGGAGCCGCCGAGGGGGATCCCGCCAGTGACGGGCAGGACAGATTTGTCCTGGCTGCCGTGTGCAGGGTGACGGGAGGAAAGGGGAGTTGGGGGTCGGAGGGCGGAGGCCCGCACTGCCAGGGCAAGGAGGAGCGGGGGCAGGCTCAGGGCACGGTTCGAGGTCCAGCTGAAAACTCGCCTGTGGATGGGAGCTGAGGATAAGGGAAGCGGAGGATCGGGGTGGCCAAGGGTCCCGCGTACACTTTCTGAGCACGCTTCTCTCGGGTGAGGACCGCGGCTGGCGGAGACAGGACTCCAGCTCAGGGAAGTGGCTCAGGGGGCTGGGGACAGAACCGCTGAGTCATCGGCACCAGGTGTATTTGAAGACAGGCCAGGGGAGGGTGGAGCTGGCAGAGTTCCTGGGCAGGAAAGCTCAGGATGGGCGGAGCTTTACCGGCTGCACTGTGTGGGCATCACCCGGCAACATCCGGCCGGGTCCTTGGGAGGGCTGAGGGGGACACTTTGGGGAGGCTGAGCCCCACAGAGATGGAGATCTACGCCTGACCCTCACTCCAGCCCTCGGGGACCCTGCTGCCCACTCTCCTGAGATGGGATCCTCCCACCCACCCCCGCCACAAGCTGCAGAAGAGAGCCAGGGGCCCGCGAGAGCGTGGCTTTCAAACCCAGCCAGACCGGGGCCAAGGCTGGCTCGGTCATTTCCTGGCCGGCTGACCTCAGACCAAGCATTTGCCCTGTCCCCGCCTCCGTGGGCACATCTGTGGTGTGTGCAGCTAGATTTGCAGAGGCACATGAGACAGTGCTGGCAAGAGACTTGGCACCGGCCGGCAGCCCACAGGCCTGGAGTTTGCACATGCACCCCTGCAGAAACCTGGGTGTCCCAGGTCCCCGGGTGCAGGCGTTCGGGTGTGTGACAGTGATCGCACAAGGCCCAGGAGCGAGGGCGGGGCCACAGAGACCACAGTGTGAACTGCACTCAGGGGACCGTGGCCCTGGCTGGCCAGCTCTCCTCCAGCGGGGCCTCCCCTCCCCTCTTGGGCTTTGGCTCCCCACGGAGTCCCTTGTCCCTTGGGCTGTGGTAGCAGCCAAGCCTGCGGGATCCTGGGCCTGGGAGGCCGGTCCATCTGCCCCTGCTTTGCTACCGTCCCCATCCGTCCTCCCGTCCTTTGTCTGAGGCTCCCGTGTCTCAGCACGGAAGCACCCCCGCCCCCCGACTCTGCCAGACGGAAGAGACGGAAGAGACCTGGTGTTGGCAGAAGTCATTTCAGGGATAACAATACACGAAACGATAAATGGCCCGCTGATTGCAACGATCCCGCCCGCAGGTGAAGGGACTGGGGTAAGTCACTTGTCTAAGGCTGTGCCATTGGTTAAGAGTCACCCTGGGTCGGCCCCAGCCCGTGACCCCCTCCCAGCCACTCCGCCTGCCCTGCCGCCTCTGCACCTGTCTGTGATCTCAGGCGACCTGCCTCCTCCCGCCCTCCTCCGTGTCTTCCCCACGCTCTGAGTTTCCCAAGGGCACAGACGGGGTCCGCCTCACTGAGGTGCCCTTGCCACCATCCCGGGGCCAGCTGGGCACACAGAGAAGGTACTTTGCAACTATAGACACGATCGGTCAAGAACGAGAGTTTCAAAATGCCTAGACCACCTGCGCCTCCCTGCCCACCCCGCCCCACCCCGCCCCGTCCTGCTGGCCCTGGAGTCTTCCTGGTTCTAAGAGCGTCCACCACATGTGGGGGGTAGGGATGGGGCAGGGACCCCCACGGACACAGCCAAGCTGCAGCGGGCGGGCGCCAGGCCCACCCCGAGCCCTCCACCTCTGAGACCTGTCAGCATGGCCTGCGACGGGCCCACCAGTACCAAGCCCCAAAGCCAACGGGCCACCCCTGCGGGTGTCGTGGGCACTCTGTGACAATAACGCCCCCTCGGTCCTGGGCACGGTCTAAACACAGCTGTCCGCATCACCCTCACGCCCCTCACGCCCCGCGATGGCTCTCCCCAAGGGTCACAGCTAATCCCGTCTAACGCGTCCCAGAATGGGCTCCCCCGAACCCCGGGGTGAGGGGGAGATCGTGTGCGTTCTGCCAGGGAAGACACACTCTCCGTTAAAATTCTTTCGAGAAACTCTAGGTTTCACCATTTCGTGTGTGTGCGTGTGTTTCCTACTGCAGGTTTTCTCAGAAGCCCTGATGCACTCAGGGGTCCCCCCACCGCGGGCATAGGGCTCGCTGTGCCCGCCCTTCTGCGCCCCGGGACCCTTTCAGAGAAGCCTGCCTGCGGGATGAAGTCTAAGCCATCAGCACGATGCTGTGGCCACTCGTCATCCCATTCCTGTCAACCGGGCCGGCCCTGGGTGTCACACACGCACGCACGCACCCCACACACCAGCTGCTCAGGGCTATTTGCTCTTCCCACCGGCTCACCCCGCACAGCCAGGCTCCGTGGGGCGGTCCATGCTGCTCCCCCTTCCCAGAAACTCATTCCCACCCGCTACCTGGAGGTCGTGTCCCACCCTTGAAGATTCAGCTCGGACGCCCCTCATCCCCGACGGCTGCCCGGCACCCAGGCAGCCGTGCCCCGAGGTTAGTCTCGCCCTGAAGCTGCAGGCTGAGGGCACACAGGGGCCTGACTCCACGAACTCAGGGCCCAGCACCTGGTGAACCAATAGAGCCTGCCTTCCTAACAGGCGCCCCCAACAAATAAGGGGACAGCAGGGTTTTCCAGAATTTTCTCCCATGCATAGAGTCAATCTAAATGGCAAGAAGCAATCCAGGGACCCCACGTGCTCGGACACCATTCCCAAACAGCCCTCTGGAGATGTGCATTTCAAGTGCAGTTTTAAAAAAAGAACCAAAAAAGAAAACTGGATGTCACTCAAGAGGGCGCCCAGACTGGGGACCTAGGGCCAGGAAAGACGGCCTTTCACCCAGCCGACCACAGAGCAGGGAGCAGAGCCGCGGAATGGGACAGCATCGGGCAAATTCCGATGAGGCCAGAAGCCAGGACACGAGGGAGGCCGGACCTTGGGGACAGTACAGTGGCTTACCCATCTGGGCCTCAGCGTCCCCACTCGGAAAGCCGGAGGGCCGGCGAGATCACTTCCAAAGGGCCTTCCGGTTGCGCCCGGGGGCCCCTGAGGCGCCTCCCCAGCTCCGAGCCTCGGTTCCCAGGGAGAAGGCTCGGGCCCGCGCGCCGCCCCCGCACCCCGCGCCCCGCAGCGCCGGCACTTACCCGACGGGCAGGCACCCTTTTGCAGCTGGCGCACGGGCGTCCCCGAGAGCTGCAGCGCCCGGCGGCTGGCCGCCTGCAGCGCACACACGTTGGCATAGGTGTGCCCGTCCGTGCCGCACACGGCGTGCGCCCAGCGGCAGCGGCACGCGCCGCGCGTGCACTCCAGGCTCTCCCCGCACGGCGAGTCGAGGGGGCGGCCGCAGGGCTCGCCCTCGCTGGCGGCGCACACCAGGCAGCAGTTGCACAGGTCCGGCACGTAGCCGCCGGGGCAGCGCGGGCTCGGGCACCGCGACACGTCACAGCGCGCGGGGCACGGCGCCTCCGGGGGCTCCCGCGCCAGCGCCAGCGCGGTCAGCGCGGCCAGGAGCAGCGCCCGCGCCTGCATGGCGGACGGGCGGGCGGCGGGCGCCAACGCGGGAGACCGGCCGGGGGCCAGCGGGGACACCGAGGCCGCGCCGGGGCCGGGCGCCGGGCGCCTGCGGAGGGGCCGGGGACGGGCGCGCGGCCACATGCGCCGGCGGCTCAGGCTGGCGGGTGCCGGGACCGCAGGGGCATGACCCGGACAGGCACGGGGAAAGAGCCGGCTCCCTCCAGCCCGACAGTCTGCGGGCAGCGGCCCCGCCGCATTTAAGGGCGCAGTCCGGCCCGCCCCCCGCTGGAAGGGGCGGCCGGCCCCTCCGCCAGCCCCGCCCCGGCCCAACCCGCCCCCGCCCGGCCTTCCGGGCCTGGACCCACGCGGCGGCGGCGGCGCAGGACGGGGCCTGCCCGGTCTGGTAGACCCGGAGATGGACATGCTGGTGGCCCAGAGGGGTGAGCGAGGGACGTGGGGAGGGGGCGCCACCAGGGTGCAGGTCTCAGGCACTCCCAGAGTTCCTGCACCAGGCAGGTCCACGTCCAGGGTTCCAACGACCTGAGCTACAGCCTTCCGCCCCATAGAAACTGACCAGTCCGGACCCCTCCACTCACCCGGCCCGTCCCCAGTCCTCCTCCCCTTCCCCTCCTGACCCCTCCCCCCTTGGGCCTCCTCAGCTGGGGCGCCCTCAGCACTTGGCGTGACAACTACAACAGGGTAGCACGGTATGCACTGCATGGACGTCACCCCTCTGCTGGGGACAAACCCCTGACTCCCCCCTTGAGAGCCTGAAGCTTGCGCTCTCCCGGGCTCTGGACAGGCTGTCAGGGTGCGCAGCTCTGCCTGGGTCCCCCTCCCGTGAAAGGAGGGTGAATAGCCCCTTTGCTATCTCATAGCACTGTTGGGGGGACCCCACCAAGTAGATGCGGGGCGCCATGTTCGCCAGCACGTCACACTTGGCATGCAGTCAGCATGCGGGACCTGGAAGCTGTTCCATTCTCCCTATTGTCCCCACAGTCTCTGAAGGGCCCTTTCAGACCCAGCGTCCTGCCCCAGGGGGCCCCGAACCTGGCAACAGGAATGTCAAGCCCGTGCGAGGAGGGCTGTGGGGTCGGGGGAGCTGGCAGAACCCCCTTTGGAGGTGGACAGGGTAACGAGACTCGGGGGGCCTAGAAGAGGACACGCCAGGCCCTCGTCACCCCCTAGTCAGAGGTTCCGGAAGCAAACGCAGGGCAGGGCAGGGACTCAGGAGGGGAAGACACCTGCAGACCCCGAGCCCCTTGGCCTCCCGGTGAAGTCCCAGAGTCAGAACGATGTTTTTTAAGTGCCTGAAACAAACCTCACAGCATTACGAAGGGAAACCACGCGATCGAAATACACTCACTAAAACGACGGATAAATCCACGATGTGCACACCTTAGTAAAAGCACCTGGCCGGTGGGATAGCCCGGGGGCTCCCAAGCGGTGCGGATCGGGGAGCAGAAGGGCTTTTGGAGGTGCTCGTGGCACTGCAGGGTGGTGTGGAAACACCTGTGCTTTCCCTTGGTGACAGGTCAGAGGTGGACAGTGGCTCGACCTACCTCTCCACTGAAGAAAGTGCTGGGCTCCAGGGGGAGGTGTTGGTGAGAATAAAGACGTTGATTCCATCCAAGTTTATGGACACCCAGGAGGTTAGACCCGCTGGCTCAGAGGAGGGAGAGGGAGCTGGGGCGGGGGTGGGGCCTGGAGGGGTGGGGAGGGGTGGGTCCCATCCCCAGTGAGGGCCCTGGGGTCCTTGAAGCACTGGGCACTGCCCGCAGAAGGATCAGACAGGCTTGTTGGAGGAAGTGGCTCAGACGGGAGAGACAAGCGCGGGAGGAGCTGGGGGCTGGGCATGAGCACCCGCAGGGGCCCAGAGGGGCAGTGGGCAGGAGCGCGGACGGGTACTGGGGGATGGGGCACGAAGGGGGCCGAGGTTTCCTCTTCGACAAAGGGCAGTAGGACATGGACTTCTGCCTAGAAAAGCCGGAAGTGCATGTGCTTGGAAGATGTGGAGAGTTTCGCATGGAACGGTCTATGGAATGACCCAGAACGCCAGCTGTTGGGCTGGGCCTCCCCCAACACTGGCCAGGGGGCCTGGTTTGCATCTCCTGCAAAGTAGGCAGGCTTAGGCCTGCAGGGCAGAGGCAGTGGCCCGCAGGTCCAGGACATCCTGGGGGGCTTCGTGACGCAGAGCAGACTCTTTACGGGGACCCCATACTGGGGACACCCGTCCCAGCACGCCTGGCTTCTCGGGGCACAGACCAGCAGGGACCCGGGAAGGGCCAGAGCTCACGTCGTCTAGACCTTCCTCGCGTGGATGGGGAAGCAGCCTCAGCGACACGGGGTGGGGGGCGGGCTGCTGCTGCAGGCGGAGCTTGCGTGCCTCCTCCGGTTTGCAGGTGGCACCTGCTGCTTCGTGGGCCCCAAGGCCGCTGCGCTGCTCCGCACGTGTTACTAGACAGAGGAGTCGTGGCTCCTCAGAAGGAGGCTCTGGAAGGCGAAGGCCACAGCACGCAGCAGCCTGGGACTCAGCTCTGGGTCTTTCTGCCAGTCAAGTCCAAGTTCTTCCCTTCAAAAGAACATGGCCCCCCAGCGGTCACTCGATCTGACCTTGACAACCACCTTGCCAAGGGGATATTGGTTCCTTGTGCAGATGGGGAAACTGAGGCCCAGAGTGAAAGGGCACACGGTGGCTCCCCTTCTTCACCAGGAAGCGGTGGGGAATCCTGGGAGTTTCCTGCGTACTTCCTGGACATGGGTGGACGTGGGTGGCCGGCGGGATCCCAGAGGCTGCAGCGAGCGTGGGCTGGCCTGATGCCCAGTGCGCTCTGCCCTCTGTCCAGTGAAAGGGAATCCTGTTCCAGAATCCACCCCCTGCCACTCCGGCTCAGCTCCTTCCTGCTGCCGACTCAGCAAAGACACCCTCAGGGGCTTCCGGGGGATCCGAGGTTTCCCAGAGCCCCGCCCCTCCTGTGGGTGAGCATCCTCGAAGTCCTAGCAAGGGCCCAGGTGAGCTTTAGGAAGCGTCAGGACGCACAGGGAACAGGAGGCGCATTGTCCTCAGGCCAGGCTCCCAGGTTAGGTCCTGCTAGTCTGCCCAGGCCCCGCACCGGGCCTCTCCCCCGCCATCCGAGTTCGTTCTCCAGCAAACGCTGGGAGGCTTGTTTCACTTAGTTAATTTATCCTTCACTCCCCCTTCGTCCCCACCCAAATATTTGAGACTCTTTACAAACAAGAACAATAGGAAAAGGGCGGGAGAGAAAAAAAATGAAACGAAACAACGTGGCAGAAAAGCAATGGGAGCCGAGATGAGGTTAATGTGTAGACTCTCGTCATGAGACGGTACTTTATGGGCGTGCCCACAAATTCGGCTCTGAGCTTCCTGGCAGCCAGGACAAAGAGGGAACCATGACGCCCATGTGATGAGAACACCTCATGGCTCCAAAGCAGCCTGACCCTCCCCCTTACTGAGAGGGGAGCTGGGTCCCCCAGGGAGCCTCAGAAACAGGGCGCTGCGGAATGTCCTGACACCCTGCACAGTGAGTCCCTTGTAGCTCCCCACAGAATATTCCTCAATGGGGACCAGGGGCGAAACAGCCTAGGAATCCCACAAGAAGCTCTGTCAGTCGGCCGGCGGTTCGGATTTTCCTAGGGGAGGTGAGAGCGAGCGCCTCCGCAGTCCTGCCCGAGGGTGGTGGAATGATCTGGAAGCTAACTCAGAGGCAGGGGCCGGTGATACCGAGGCTGGCGGGAAGTGACGTGGCCTCACCCACTCACGCACGAGCGTGCCCCCCCCACCCCTGTCCTTTCTGACACTTCACCCAAGGCAGGGAGCTCCGCCAACCTGTTCAAGGAAAGAACTCGGGTCAGCCGGGTGAGCTGTGCACACGACGCAGCAGGGCGAGGAGGTTCCAGAAGAGGACACAGGGCTGCGAAGACTGAGGGACTTCAGAACCACGTCGGCGAGGGCCCAGACACTGTGCTCTGGGACCCTCGCTCGGGACCGAGGTGTTCTCCCCACGGCCTGGCACCAAAGGGTCCCGTGGGCTGCCCCGCACGTGAACTCTGGCGCCAGAGGACCGGGCAGGCACCCTGGGCAAGCAGCGGAGCAGCAGTAGCCGGAGGCAATGGTGCCACCTGCACACTCTGCCTCGTTTGTGAGCTCATGGGAAGTGCCCTCCAGGGAACACCCCAAAACTCTGGGGCAGAGGGGACACCTTGCTATCAGGAGTGACCAGGCTGCAGCCATGACATGACCCATAGCCTGAGCCCCTCGTGCCGATTCCGGTCCAGACGCAGCCCCTTGTGAAAGAGTGGGTCGGCATCTCGTTTCCAAGTGCGGTCAGGCTGGGCGTTGGCCACTGCTACAGTGACCTCTGCCCGGAGCTGGACAGCGGGGCTGCGCCCCGTCCTCAGGTCACACTCTCCAGGCTCTGACCAGGCTCTGCCCTTTGACCCGGCCCTCGTCCAGGCCTGGATTTCGCATCAGATGAGGTCATAGCTTACGTCACTTTGGGGACCTCGAGGACCAGCCCCAGCCACACCTCGGTCTTGGATACAACTCGTTAACCAACATTCGTGGGTGACTCAGAGGGCGGGCCCTGCTCGGGGCGAGATTGGGGAGGGGGCCATTGGACACGCTGCCTGCAACCCTCCCCTTGGCACGAACTGTACTCGGAGGAAGTAAGGCCCCCTGAGAGGGGTCGTCCCTCTGTACCCCGTCCTCGCCCTGGCCGCTGGCCTCTGGGACAGAGGGAGAAGGACAGGCACAGCCCCAGGGTGCGCCGGGCGCTGCTCCGGGGAGCCTCTGGCGTCGGCGCTGTCAGGACCTCCATCTGGCAGGTGGGGCGGCCCAAGCGCAGGGAGGGGGAGTCATGTGTCCCGGGGCACAGCACAGGACTGGGCGCTGCCCGAAGTCCGAGGCTCCCAGTACAGAGCTTGGGAGTGTGAGAGGCCCAGGGGGGCCACAAGGCAGGGGCCTGGGGCGACCGCCCGCGAGAAAACAGAGATTTCAGTCCTACAACCGGAAGGAACCGAGTTCAGCCAACACCCCTCAGACCTGGACGTGGCTTTGCCGAGCCTCCAATCGGGGATGCGGCCGCCGGCACCTGGCGAGGCCCTGAGCTGGGACCAGCCACCGCGTGCTGGCTCTTGACCACAGAGACAACGAGACGATGATGCGCGTTGTTTGAAGCCACTAGGTTCGCGATCGCTCGCTGTGGAGCACGGAAGACAAATGCAGGAGCCGAGGGCTGAGTGAGAGCGGACAGGCTCTGAGGGGCAGAGGGAGCAAGGCGGCGGCAGCGGGGGCAGCGGGGCGCGGGAGGGGCCAGCGGCCTGGGGGCGTGAGCTTGGGGCAGAGTCCCAGCACGGGGAGCGGCCACACCCGGAACCCGCCTGCTGCCCGCCTGCCGCCCGCCTGCCCTTTCTGCAGCAAGGTGGGGGGAGATTTGTTTTTGTTTTTGTTTTTGTTTTTAGGGTCCGGTGGGGATCCTGGTTATCCCATCTTTCAACACTGGGCTAGGAGGGTTTGCGTGACTTTCCCACGGCCCCTGAGCCACTAGATAGTGGACCCAGGATTAGAAAACAGTTTATCTGACCCCAAAGCCCGTGCTGTCCCCAGCACCACACGCCGTTCCACGTCTGCTTTACAGAGGGGAGGCTGAGTGACGGCCGGGGGTGCCGCTGCCCGGTCTCGGCTGCGTGTCAGGCACTAACCGTGTGTGTCTGACCATGATCGTTCCCTCTGGAGGAGGCACTGTCACCAACGCCCCCACCGTGCAGGCGAAGAAGGCGGGGCACAGAGAGGTTCAGGGACGAGCCGAGCAAGCCACGGAATGGGGACTGCAACCAGGCGGTGCCACCTGTGCCTCGAGTGCAAAGCTGCTTTGGAAGTGGCTGAGGCTGAGGCTCAGACAGGAGCCCAGACAAGGCTGGAGGGAGTGGGCAGTGGCCGGAGGGGCCAGCCGACTAGGGTGACGCAACCGGGGCCAGCAGCTGCTCGGTGCTCTCTCGCACAAGACAACGGCCGTCAGCTCTGGGTGTCTGCAGCCCCAGCCCTTCTTGGAAATCAGCCGCGCCCCGCCCCGTCCCCGACACGAATTGGCCGTGAACCTTCTCCTGGACCGGAGCGGCCTCCCGCTCTGGGAGGGTACGTCCTGTCCAGCCAGGCGGCCGGCCGCACCCTCCTGGCTGACCGTGCAGCTGTCCTGGGGGCCGCTCGTCCTCGTCCTCTGAGGAGCCGCTGGTCTCAGCCTCTGGGGTCCCCCTCCGTCCTCTGCAGAGCTGGGGGGTCGATGCTCTGACACAGTCACCCTGGCCACCCAGGCTGTCAGGAACGGGCGGGCTGTCAGCAGTGATGGGGGGCGGTCCGAGCTGTGTCCCCAGCGTCCCGGGGTCCTGCTGGACTGCAGATGAGGCAAGGCGGAGGCCTCTCAGAATTGGGGTGGAGAGGCCGCCTGGTGGTCCTCTGGGGCTCCCCTCAAAGCTGTGACGCTGCTGATGGGGCACAGATCCCCCCCAGGCCCACCCCCAGCGGCCTGACACCTGCCGTCCCCTGGGTGCCTGCCATACTCTGTGCCCAGGTGCGGTGTGACCCCTGCAGTATCCCCGAGGGGCACCTACCAACCCCGTGTTACAGGGAACGACATCGAGGCTCAGAGAGGTGGAGTGACTTGCCCAGGGCCACACAGCCGGCCCTGGCTTGTGGGGTGGGGTGGGACTAGCACACTCCGTCTGTGGGCGGCTGGCAGCCACATGTCTCCTGCCAGGCTAGGCTCCCACGCGGCCTCGGCCGCTCAGCTTGGACCGGGGCGCCCCTCCCAGACCCCCCTGTGGCACTATCCAGCTCGGCCGGCAGATCCTGCTACCCCTCTGGGTCTGCTCCCCATTTTCTCCGTCCTTGGTCCTTGATCTTGAAACTCAGGTGGGACTGAACCCCAGCCATTCGGGATGAGCCCTGATCGGCATATCCCGCCCCCGTCCTCAGTGACTGGTTTAGGGTGGCTCCTTTAACCAGCGAGAGCCAGTTCCACACAAGGAGACCTTGGCTGGAGCTGTGTTTTCTTCCCTGGCCCAGACTCTGCCTCAGCGTATGGACCAGGAAAGGCTGTGACCGGCAGCCCACGGATACCCTAAGGGGAGAGTCTGCCTGGAAACAGGCACCCGAGGAGTGGAGCCGAGAGGAGGGGGAAAGCAAGCTGGTCTTGAGCCTGGATCGGGCTGTGCCTGAAGCTGTTGGTTTCTCAGCTCTCGGTCGGCTGAGCCGGCAAATCCCCTGTAATGCCGAAGTCAGCGTGGTCTGGGGTTCCACAGGGACTGTGACTTAGACTGTTGTACGGAGCCGTGCCCAGCCAGACCCCGACAGGAAACAGATTCACCAGGAGAACTCAGCACTGTAGGCACTCGCCATTTTTTTAAAGTGCCTACTATGTGCTGAGCATTGTCTCCTTTATGTCCACGCAAGAAGGTCCGCATTTTACAGGCGAGGACCTGAGACAGAGAGGTGAAGGGACTCACCCAGGACCACGTCACCGAGACGTGACTTCGGATCTATCTCCTCTGGAGCCTGCGTGGGTCCCTCTGCCCGGGTAGCCCCTCCCTGGGCCCTGCCTGTGCCTTGGAGCCCAGAGCCTGGCCACACTGGACATTGGAACTGGGGCGGCCACTGGGTGCACGTGCCGGGGAAGCATTTGGTTGGCACTGGGAGACCCTGCAGGAGGCGTGGGCGGTAAAGAACCAGCCCCCGACCTTGACCTCTCTGCCTGACTGGTAATCCTCGAGGACCACACACTTCCGGCCTCGCATCCCTGCAGACAGAGTCTGTATCTTAAACACACGACCCTCCAGACGGCTCCCCTCCGTTCCCCTGCCCCAGCCCCCCTCCTTCCTCCGTCAAGCCCCAGACTCTGCGTGGGCTTCGCACCATCCGGGTCCCTGTCCCCGGGCTCCTCCCCCGCCAAGGGACGTCCTCCTCCATCCCTGCGGCCCCCACGGCCCCCACGCCACAGCCCGCTCTCGTACTGCCAGAAAGGGCTCCACCTTCAAAACCTTAGTTTCCAACACAGCCCTCGCCTTGGATCTTAAAAATATAACGGCTTTGTGAAGACACAAGTCACATGCCGCACAAGTCACACTTTTCAAGCGCGTGGGTCGGTGATTTTTAGTACATTCGCAGAGACGCGCAATTGTCACCTCAGTGGACTTGGGGATATTTCCCCACCCCCACGGGAAGTGCCAGGCCTCCTAGTTATCGCTCCCTCCCCCTCCTCCCATCCACCTCGGCCTCTATAGATTTGCCCATTCTTGACATTTCCTATAAATGGAAACTTTTTTGTTATTTTTTCCTTTTCTATTTTATTAATTAGAAAGGCACGTTTCCCACTAAAACACAGACATTCGTACTAAAAAAGGAAGGAAGGAAAAATCCCCACACCTGTGCGGGTCCCTGTGCCCAGGGAGCCCCTCCCTGGGTGTGCGGCCGAGCCGCGTGTCGTGGGTGGGGACGGGAGGATGGCCGGCCACCAGGGACGAGGTGGAAGCTGGGGATATGGACGTCGCCCAGCGCCCTGCACGTGACCAGACCCTGGCGGCCGGGGGACACCTTGCCACGCGGTTCCGGACTCTTCCACCTTCCTAGAGGACGCTGGCTGGGCAGCGGGCCGACTGGTCCAGCGGGTCACGAACGGCTCCCACAGGAGGCAAACCCAAAGCCGCGCTGGTGGACGGACATTTGTGTGACGGGCTTGGACTTCGGTGCTCGTGCGGGACTGTGCCAGCCCTCATTCTCAAACCCGCTAGCGTGCCCTCTTCACCAGGTCATGGGGACCGCCAAGGACTGGCCAGGGGACGCTGATGGTGGCATGGACCTACCCACCCGCCAGCACTCAGCTTGTCCTGAAGGTCCCACACCCCTGGGAAGAGGGGAGGCAGGCCCTGGACAGCCAAGGGTGGCTCTCTGTGGCACGGTGTGGCCAGGGACACATGAGGCCGGAGACGTGGGTTCTGGCCAAGGGCGCCGGGCCCCAGAGCGGAGCTTGCACTTGATTCTGAGAGCGGCGGGGCCGCTGGGGGAACAAGCCGGCCACGTCCCTGAAGGAGCTGAGAGAGGACAGCGGTCCCACCAGGGCTGGACCCCGTGGCGCCCAGCACTTTGAGCCGCAGACCCGATGCCTTTTCACTGCTTGAGCGTGACGTGCTGGCCGAGAGCCCCGCCCGGCGTGACGCGGGGGGTGGCGGGTGAGCCCGTGGCGTGGCCCCATCGGGCGTGGCACGGGCGCCTGGAATTTCCCTGCATGGTGGACACGTGGCCGCTGTGGTTCCCTGAGCCAGGGGCCCCACCGTCACCCGTCCTCTCTGTGGCTTTGTGCAGACTCAGCACTTCTCCGATGCCTCCGGCCACAGCCATCCTTGGTGACCGCAGCCCTGAGGCGCGCCCCCTTCCTGCACCCCTTCCGGGTGGGTCTGAGCAACGGATCCCAGCCTGGCCCCCGGCGTGCGGACCGGACTCAGCGCCCTCGACCTCTCCGTTTCCTGGGGCGCCCCCACCCCCGCTCTTCTACTTCGAGCCTTGCAGGCTCCTGCAGGGACATCTCTGTCGCCCTCCCATAGGCCTTTGCCCCTGCTCGCCTCTCCCGTGGGGTGTGCTCTCCCTTCCTCTTCACGAAGAACATTGGTCCTCGACTTAGGACCTGCCCCTGCCTCTGCCAGGTCAGGCGCCGCCCCTGGACTCGCTGCCCCGGGCTTCCCCCAAACACCCTACATGGCATGTGTCACCTGCATTTTCCAGGGCCACCACAGCCTGGACTAAAAAATCGGTGCCCTTGTCAAAGTAAATCTGCGTTTTGCTGATGCCTACCCCACTGCTAAAGCAGCCCCTCCCCCACAACCCCTTCCCTGCCCCTCAGCGTTCCAGACATCGTCTCTGGGATGTCTCGGGGCTCAGGGACGAGCTGGATGTCCCATCTCGTCTTGTGAGGCCGAAGCCCAGTGTGCGGCGTGTTCACCGCACCTGAGACGAGAGATGGCAGGTGGAGCGGGCGGGGCGGGCGTGGGAACGCAGGGGCGGATGGCTCCTTCCCTGCTACGTCTAAGAACCCCTACTTCCCTGCCCCAGCCCCCGCTGCCCCCACACGCTCCCCCAGACCGGTTCCTCGTTCCCTGCAGCCCTGAGCTCTGCAGTCCCAAGGCGGGAGCCCTCCGAGAAGGCACAGGAGTGGTTCCACCTGTCACCTGGCCACCTGGGGCTCTTCACTCCACGGAACAAATGGACAGAAATGGGGTCGCTCTACGAGCTGGGGTGTGCTCCTGATTCCCCAGGGGAGATCGGGGTGCTGCCACACAGCGAAGGCGGAGGGGACACATCTGCGGCCTGGGGGCTCTCCGTGGGGCTTCTTCCTGCCCACAGGCCCGATAATAAAAGTTAATGAAAACTTGTAGAAACTAAAAAAAAAAAAATAAGACCACCGAAAGCTCAGACGCTCAGGAATAAAGGCTTGGGTCACCCATTAGCTACAGGAAGCCTGGGCGGGTGGTGGAAGATGGAAATTCTAAAAAAACTAGTCTGCGGCCAGCGGCGGACGGGAGAATCGGAGCCGCTCGCATCGTTCGTTCTCTGCTCCCGACTTTATCGAGATGCAATCGACATGGAGCATTGTGCTATAGTGCGTCGATCTGACACTGTGTGCGCGTGTGTGTATGCGTGTGCGCACGTGTGTG
Source organism: Pteropus medius (assembly GCF_902729225.1). Lineage (NCBI taxonomy): Eukaryota > Metazoa > Chordata > Mammalia > Chiroptera > Pteropodidae > Pteropus > Pteropus medius. The sequence goes on along the minus strand of NW_024349804.1, from coordinate 13,188,083 downwards.
CATGTGTGCGCACATGCGTGTGTGCGTGTGTGCATGCGGGCGCATGCTGTGCACATGCTGTGTGCACGTGTGCGTGTGCGTGTCTGTGCGCATGTGCAGTGTGTGTGCACATGTGTGCACGTGCGTGCGTGCATGTGCGCGTTCGCATGCACACGTGTGCATGTGTGCACGTGTGTGCACACGTGTGTATGTGTGCGTGCATGCATGTGTGTGCGTGTATATGTGCACACATGCATGCGTGCGTGTGTGTGTGCGCGTGCACATGTGTGTGTGTGTGTGTGTGTGTGTGTGTACTGCGACACGTTTGCCACCACAGTGTCACAACACCTCCGTCAGGTCTCCTACCATTTCTTCTTTGTGGTGGGAACATTTAAGATTTACGGTCTTAGCAGGTCCTACGATGTTATTACCGTGATCACCATGCCGTAATCACGGTCCTCTAATAGGAAATCTGGAGCCCTGAGCCAACATCTCCCCGCTCCCCTAGCCCCTGCTGACCACCAGTCTATGGTCTCTCTCCGTGAGTTCAGCCTTTTTAGATCCCCCACAGAAGCGATGTTGTAAGGTCTCTCTGACTCATGTCACTTAGCACAGTGTCCTCAACGTCCATCCATGTCGTTGCACATGCCCAATACCAGCGTTTCTGACCCATGTGCAGCCTCCCTAGTCACCTGCTCCTGGGCACGCCACCGTGCCCTGGGTGGGTCACACCCCCAGGGACTCGGGGTTGGCCTTGCTAGGACCCCAGAGCTGGATTCCACGAGCAGCACTCAGAGCCACGTCATGGGGAGAGGGTTGCCACAGAATCCACCGGAAGGGTGACGTCATGAGCCAGCGTCTCCATGGACATGGCTCTCTGGGGCAGCTCCCCAGCAGAGCAGCCCTGCTCGCCATCCTCCAGGCCCTGGGGACGGTCACGCGGCCCGCACCTGTCTCACGAGCAGTGGCAGAGGGCCAGTGGCCAGCACCTTCTGTGCGAGGCAAGGCGTGTGGTCGCTTGGACAGATTCAGGGCGGCCCCGTCCCACCCCCGCCAGGGGGCGCCCTCTGCACCGACCCTGTGCCAGACTTCAGAGTGGGGGCAGGGACTGCGCATGGACAGGCGGACAGGGTCAGAGGCTCACGCAGGCGGCTCCCAGGCTCCTAGAATTTATCCCGAGGAAATAACCAAGGCTTCACTCAAACGGCAAGTGGCAGATGCTTCCCGCAGCGTTTCGATGACACCGAAAAATCAGAACGCTTCAAATGCTGCACAGCGGGGGGTCTGAGGAAGCCGCGTGCCTGGGCCACAGACAGCATGGCCCCCGCGCGGTCCGCGTGGAGGGGGTCATGGTGCCTCCTGCAGTGAAAAAGGGGGTGCCATTTGAGTAAAAATCAGCAGTGATGTATGCGTATACACCGCTCAGCCAAACCTGGAACATCTCCCAGATGGGCACTGCGGCGGTGGGACCCTGGTGACATTTTCCTCTCGTCGACTACCCGCCCTCCTCTGCACTGACACGTTTCGAGGGCACACCTCGTCATGGCAATTGTAGAGCAACGTGCACGAGTGTGCGTGTGTGTGTGCACATTGTGTGCGCACGCCTGTTGCTCGGCCTGGGTGTGTGTCCGTGTCCAGCTCCAATCACTGTCTCGCCCGGCAGACATCCTGGTCCCCAAGGCCCGTTCCCAGGCCAGGAGGAGTGCTCTTCCCAGACTCGAGGTCCTGGGACTCCTTCCGGAAGGCAGAGGCGGGCGGTGGGGAGGCTGGCGGCCTCCAGCTGGGCCCGGGGGCCCGGGATGCTGAGAGCACAGCACAGACCTCCCAGAAGGCCGTGGCCCGGGGACGGGAACTTGCTTCTTCCTTTGTCACCACAGAGGAGCGGAGCACGACAGGGCCTGAGGCAGCGTCTGCCCCTGTTGCGCAGGTGGAGAAACCGAGGCAGGGAGGGCGCCAAGCGAGCCCGAATCCCAGAGCGAGTGGCGGGGGGGAGACGGGGGGCATGGGGGAGAAGCTTCAGAGCAGCCCTCCCATGCCTGCCTCCCCACAGCCCCAAAGGGTCTCTCCTGCTAGGTTGGGCTGGTGACCCTGGAGTGAATTAGACCTGAGCCCTGCCCTCGAGGAGACAGGGTCCGGGAACATTTATTGAGCACCACTGCATGCACCCAGGAAAAGCGAAGGGGCGTGTTCTCTGGTTGACATTCAGCTGAAGTCTGCTTTGTGTCCTTGAGCCCACACGCCCCGTCCAAGACACAGCTCTGCCGCTCACCAGCCGTGAGTACCGAGCAGATGACCCAACTGTCTGAGGTGCCATCTCCTCACCTGTAACGTGGGGCGACAACACTGACCGACGAGGTGGCCTGCACGGTGCTGCCCAGACGTGCTCGGGGCACAGCGGCCATGACCTTCCGTGCGCTGCTCCCCAAGGTCCCACGTCCCCATCGTCTCAGGCCACAGGACCCCCCGGCTTGCTCAGGAAATGCCTGTGTGATGATGTCACCTGACATGGTGACACAGCTGCTCCTCAGGCAGCATCCTGCCCTCTGTAGTGGGCGGGGAGGGAGGGCGAGTGACAGGGACTTTGCACATCCAGGAAGGGACTGTGTCCCACACTGTCGCCCCTTGTCAACTGCCTCTCTTTTTCCGTTTCTGTCTCTCGAGATGGGAAAGTAACTTATTTTTATATAGCTTGTTTATTATTATTGTTACCGATTGTACCTAACAACAAAATTTTGTTGTGGATAATTTAGAAAGTAGCAAAGAGTATGCAAAAAAATCCTTTTTTATAAGTCATCTCCCCCGAGGAGGTTAAATGGTGGCCCTGAAAAGTCCGTGTCCACATCCTAATGCCCAGAATCCTGTGAATGTGGCCTCATTTTGAGAAACGGTCTTTGCAGATATGATCAAGTTAAGGATCTCGACAGGTGGCCGTGCCGAATAGTCTGGGAGGACCCTGAGTCTAATGACGAGTGTCCCTATAACAGACACAGACACACAGGGAGGAGGCCACGTGAAGGCGGACGGGGAGAGAGCAGTGATGTGGCCACAAGCCCAGGAAGGCCAGGGGCCACCAGAGGCTGGAAGAGACGAAAAGGACCCTCCCCCGGAGCCTCCCAAGGGAGCCCAGCCCTGCTGACACCTCGGAGTCAGACCTCTGGCCTCCAGGACTCGGAGACAATAGATTTCTGTTGTTTTAAGTCACCCAGTTTGTAGTAATTTGTTTCAGCACCCCGGGAAGGGAACACGAACCCCAGTCCCAACAGGCGGGGTGGGTCCCTGCCGACGTCTGGGTTACTGTCCTCTGGTCTGAGTCTTGGGGTGTGTGTGAGTGTGAGTGTGAGTGTGTACTGCTTGGTTAAAATCGTACTGACAGACCTTGCAGGATCTCCATTTCAAAAAACGTGATTCATGAGGGTTTTCTCCTTTTATCAAATAATTTTTTGCAGAATTTACTATTTTCCGATTATAATATATATTAAATATATGCTTATTTCATAAAATTTGGAAGATACAGAAATATACACGTAGTAGAAATTATGTTTGATTTGCCGACTAAGGATAACGATCTTTTTTTCCCCTAGGGTTGTGCATTGGTCAGAATCCTATCGGGACATGGAAAACGGTGCAGCCTCTGATTTTCTAGATGAGAAAGCCCAGGCTCCAGTGGGGGGGGGGACTTGCCCCGTCCCACGCTGGCAGGTGTCCCCATCGACCCAGAGTTAGAGCAGCGGGCTCTCCCTGGGTCCGTGGCCGCAGGAGGTTGAGAGTCTGCACGAGGGACACTGGCCTATGTGTCCCTGGCTCCTCGTGCTGAGAGAGCCCCATGGGAGTGGAGGAGGCTGGGCTTCAAGCCGGAGGGTTTTCAGAGTTTGGGGGCGCCCGTGGGAGTCCGTAACAAACACACACTCCGCTGTGAGTCCCCGCCGTGACGGGACGCACCTCGACTTCAGACTTCCAGCCTTCTCCACAATCTTCCTGCTTGGTAAACTGAGGCTCGGAGGAGGGCAGGGCCTGCCCATGGCCACCGTGGAGCCAGGGCCCGGAGCCCCTGTTTGACGAGGGGCGTGTAAGATGCAGGGGTGGCCCGCCAGGTCAAGGGACAGGAGGCGACCAGCACCAGGGGCCCCTCGCGCCCGTCCTGGTGAGGGCACTCGCTCCAACATCTAATGCCATAAGCAAGCGTCCCTTAGATAGGATGGTGGCAGTATGCAAAATGAGCCAGACTCATTCCCGCGGCCAGCACCGCACTCCTGAGGCCGCAGGGAGCAGGCCCAGTGCCGCCGGGAGGGGTGGCACGCACGCCGCCCCCTCGGCGCCTCCTGTACTGCTGGGGCCGGCCTCCCCTGGCCCCCGAGTCCTGGAGGACTGGACACAGCTGTCGGTCTGGATTGGTTTCCTGGGGCTGCTGACACAATGACCACGCACTGCGGACATAAAACTACAGAAACGTGTTCTCTCACAGTCAGAGGCCCAGAGTCTGAAATGCAGGCGTCGGTGGCCTGGGCGCGGGTTGAAGGGGAGCTGGCGGCCGCAGTGGGGTCTGGACCCCACCCTGCCCAGCCCACGTCCCCTCTTCGAGCCTCAGCCACGGAAGGGGCCGCGGTCCTCATGTGCCTTGTCCTGAAAATGTCACGTCCCCGACTGCCCACCCGGCACGTGCGCCGCGGCCAGGGCAGGAATTCCAAAAGGCGCATTCGCCAGACACGCAGCCCGGTGAGCCTACAGCAGGAAATGCAACAGACCGTCGCCTGGCCCGTCCTCGTCCTCGTCCTCGGTGGGAATGACACACAATAACTCGTGGCAAAAACAAAACAAAACAAAGCAAACACAGCTCGGAAAGGAGCTTAAGGGATTTCTGCAGAGTAACGAACATTCTGTTCCGTGTGGGGATTCTCCCAGTCTTCCTCCGTGCGGGGTCCCTGCCTCATGGGGACACCTGCCGCTGTGTCCCACAGAGGCCGAGACGCTCTCCAAGTCCCCCAGCCCTGGGAGCCCCCACCTTCCTCCCGCCCGCCGTCTCCACGGCAGCCACACATTTGTGACACGTTGTTACCACTGCTTTGGATACGAGTGTCGCGAACGTCTTCCGGCCTGTGGCAGGTTCTCCCGCTCTGTCGGAGGTGACTTTCCCGCACAGCGGTCTGGAATTCTGATGCAGTCAGACCTCTCTATCTTCCCCTCGAGAGCTCTTTGTGTCTTGCTGGAGACATCCAGCTTCTGCAGATACTCTGGCTGACTTGTTTAGAAGTTTACGTTTCCATTTCCCACACTTTAGCTTTTCATCTGACAGGAAGGGGACGTTACGGGGTAGGGACATCGTTTCACACGGGGCCGCTCGGGGCTCAGGCCCCGGCGGCTGAAACGCCCAGCTTCTCGCCGCCGAGCTGCGTGCCTCAAGCACGCGTTGGCTGATCCGGGTCGAGGCCACCTCCTGCCTGTCGGTCACTGAGTTACCCCCGTCCTGATAGTACCCTGTATTCATGAACTACTTTGATCATAAACCATCGGATCTGGTCAGGCAAGGCCCCCACTCAGTGTTCCCTCTGCGTTTGGAGTGCTGTTCCTGACTTCTCGTTTTCCACAACAATTTTAGAATCAGTTTTATATAAACCCTGTGGGATTTTTCTTGGAATTGCCAGGAAGCTGTATATAAATGTGAAGAAAACTGATATCTTTCCCGTGCTGTGTTTTCCCGCCCAGGAACACAGTGAATACTCGGTGAGCTTTGTTCCTAGATGCCTCGCATGCTTTTCTTGCTGTGATAAATTGTGCGAGTCTCGAAGCTGCGTCTCCTGGCTCCTCCCTGCTGGTCCGTAGGGCCGGAATTAAGTTTTGTTCACGCTTCCCCAGCAAACTTGGCTGCTTCCTCATCCTAAAAGCTGCCTGAGCCTCGCGCGAGGTTCTCTCTGTAAATCATATCATCTGTGAATAATGTCCCTTCGTGTCTTTAATAATCCTTCCAGTCTGTTGCTTTTTCCTTGCTTTGCTGCATTTTCTGGGACCTCCGATGAGACGCTGACAGGAAGTGGTGGCGGAAGCAGGCTGGCCTGGTCCGTGAACTTCCAAGGAACTGCGGAACACAGCAGAAAGCCCTACGGGGTCCAGCTGGGGCTGTCCCCATTGCTAAGAGTATTCATCACATAGGGTGGGGGCGGGGTGGGGAAGAACTGGAATGCCTTTCTCGTGTCTACCCAGGTGGCTCTGGGGGCGCCCTGACCTGCCCCCTGTGTCGGCTGAAGATTGGGATGAGGCATCAGGGGCCCGCTGGGGCTCCCGGGTGAGCAGCTGAGCTCACAGCGGGTCGGGCCTCCTTGCAGCCCGGGCTGGCCCTGCACAGAGACAGCAGCGCTCAGGGGCCGGGCAGAGGTGAGGGGGTGAGAGCCCCTCCTCCTTGGCCACCCCGTTCCAGGCAGGGCCCCCTGTGGTGTGTCCCGGAACGCAGATGTGGTCTGGTTGGGCCTAGGTCAGGGCCCGGCCGAGCTCACACTCGGGGATCCGGGCCACGTCAGTGTCCGCTCCAGCTGGCCGAGGAGCCCAGAGCACGTGGAGTCGAGACTGAGCTCCCTGGGCCCTCTCACGGCCCGCCGGCCCTGTGGCCACCCTGGCAGCCTGAGTCAGCTGGCTCAGGGCCGGATGCAGCCGGGGCTGCCCTCACAGGGCAGGTGGGGGTGGGGGGTGAGGAGACAGGCGTGTCCTGGTCACCCCTGCTGCCCTCGCTCAGGGGCGGGGCCTGTTCTGAGCCTGAGGCATCAGCTCAGAGCGGTTCCCACCCTTGGACTTCTCTGGAAACCCAGCCCTGTCCTCCCCCAGCCCCTCTAATTGATAGGTCCCCAGAGAGGTTCCCTCACCCTGCAGACAGGCCCACCAGAGTCGTCCCAGAGCCGAGCCCACCCTGCGTGTTCCGGGAGGGACGCCCCTCTTTCCCGGAGACACCCCAGGTCCTGCATTCCCTCTTCCCAGGGGGCTGCGAGCCCAGCCCAGAGGCGGGGGTTGTGAAATCCTGTTTCGGTTCTGGCTGTGCGGTGGGGGCCGACCTCGTGAGCACAGCGGCAGGCGGACAAGGGCCATGCTTGCAGCCGAACATGGCTGCCCTGGGGGACAGCGACGGCCCAGAAACCCAGGCCCGGCCAGGGCATGAAGGCCTGAAGCCCAGGCTGCCCGGGGTCCCACAGCCACACTGGGGGTGGCTGGGAGCCTGCGGCCCTGACCCCTGGCCTCCCTCCCTCCTGCCTGGCTACCTCCTGGGGTGGGAGTTAAACCTCAAGGCTGTGCACTTGGACTTGTGGAGCCTGGAGAGCACGGGCAGATGTCTGGGTGAGGGTGGAGGCCCGAGGGGGAGGCCCGCCAGGAGTGCTACTGACCGTGGGGCCTCCAAGGAGGGGCCTGCAGGGACACCTGGGGCTAAGCCCAGGTGTTTATCGTCTGCACTGTTGCAACAATCACAGATTTAGGGGCCGAAAACACCTGCTCATTATCGTTCAGCTTCTGTGGGCCGGGAGTGGCGACCGGATTTTCTGCCGAGTCCCAACAGGCTGCCGTCGAGGGGTCAGCGAGCTGTGATTTCGTGGGAGGCCCCTGAGGTCGACAGCGGAACCTGCTCCTTGCGTTTGCAAGATCGAGGCCCCCATGGTTTTGAGGGCTGTCGGCGGGGACCCCTCAGCTCCTTGAGGTCCCCTTGGCTCCTTGCCACATGCACCCCCCCCAAGAAAGCTCACGTCATGGCCGTCTGCTTCTTCGAGGCCGTAGAAGCTCTGCATCCTCACATCTCTCCCTGCAGGACCCGCTTTCGTGGGGCTCACCTGATTAGGTCAGGCCCACCCAGGATACTCTCCCGTTCGACTCACTCGGCGTCGCTGATGAGAGACCTTGGCTACACCCGGGAGACCTCTCGGCCTCTGCCGCGCCGTGCGGGAGCGGAGTCCCGTCGCGGCCGCAGTCTCGCCTGCGTGGGGCTGTTTTAGGGTGCTGCTCCCATCCGGGCTGGAGCACACCTCCCTCTTTAATCTGCATTTCACACTGGCGCTGGTGAGCTTAGTCAGCCCTGGGGGCAAACGCTCGATGTGGATCTTAAAGGTCTGGCAGGGGCCGTCACTCCCCTTCACAGAGGAGGCCACAGGCGCACAGCGGGGCTGGCGCCCTGGCATGTGAAGGGGGCCGTCAGCCGTGGCCAGCGAGCGAGAGGCACAGCCTGGACTTGAACCTGTGTCCTGCCCCTGGACCCGCAGCCCCCCGCCCAGGCAGGCACTGATGCCCAGGGGAGGCCAGCCTGCCCTTGGGTCGACATGTGCCCCTTGGATGCAGCCGGAGCAGAGGAAGGCGGCTGGAGACAGCCGTGCAGGCGGAGAGCCAGCACCCCACAGTGGAGTGGGCTGTGTGACCCTGGGCAGGTTGCCTTTCTGTGTTTGGGGAGATGGGCGGGCATCTCCAGGGACCCCCCGGCAAGGAGTATGATTTCATCCCCAGCCCCAGGGCCTGATCTGGAAGAGGCCATTAGTCCCCCCAGTCCCCACATGGCTCAGAGCTGCACCTGGCCCTCAGCGATTAATGGAGCCCGCGCACAGTAGGCACACAGTGAGCCTGCGTGGGACGGTGACTGAACAGACCCAGTAGAGATATAGGCGCCCCCTCAGAAACCGGGCCAGCGGGGCTCCTGGGCTGTGTGCCCATCAGCAGATCGGGCTGAGGGCCTACTATGTGCCGAGCACATGCCCATCTCACACCCACTGTGCTGAAAGAGGGCTCGGGGGGTTTCTGTCAGGGACCCGGACTCCGGAGGGGCAGAGCAGGACTGGGCTGTTGGCCTGGGGCCCAAGCTGGCCACGGCCTGGCCTCCTGCCTCGGCTGCAAGCAAGGGGCTGGCTGCGCGGTTCTGGGCACCCACTCTGTGCCCAGCACAATCTCTCTCCATTCTCAGAATCCCGAGGTGGGGCTCGTCTTTGGTCACAGGCAAAGAAGAGACCGAGGGTCTGAGAGGTTGTTGACGACCAGAGCAACTCGACCTTCGCCTCAGGGCTCTGCAGCCCGTGGTGTCGATGCTGTCTCTGTGGTAATGGCTGTTGCTGGCAGGAGACAGGCAGCTGTTGGCCCTGGGCCTGCGCTCGGACCCTCACTCCAACCCCGGTTTGGGGTCTGTGAGCCTTGTGTGAGCTACACCAAATGGGGCCAGAGGAATAAGCTCCCTGCACCCCACAGCCTGTAAGTGGGGCTGAGGTCTGATCCCAGGGGCTGGGCGGCCCAGCCTCCCCCCACACGTCCTCGGACCGCTGCCCAAGGGCAAAGGGCCAGAGGCTGGTCCGCCGGCAGGACCCTGGGCGGGGGGGCGGGGGCCACAGCTGTGGCAGCAAGGGGAAGGCATGTGTTCCCCATGCAGGGTGTGACTAGCCCACCACCCCCAGTCCCGCCCCACTCCTAGTGGCTGCCAACCCAGGCCTGGGGCGTGGCCTGGCCCATCACTGACCTCGGACACCTGAGTCCTCGCGGTAACTGAGACGGGTACTTCCTGCTGCATCCAGGGCAGGTCACTGGGCCTTCGAGTTTTCAGAGACAGTGTGGCCTCCTCCCCATTGCAAACCCAGCCACAGAGAAGGCGGTTTGAGGTCAAGGTTAGAAGGTTTGTCCTCAGCTCTGCTGGGACCTGTTCCTTTTGCCCAGAGGTTCCAGTTCTGGAAAGCTCTCTGCTGCCCCCTGGTGGGAGAGGCCTGCAGGCTGCCTCTGAGTGGGGCGGTCCCAGGCGGGGCTCCAGGTACCCCAGGACCAGAGGAACGATGTTGGACTCAGCTTCCTGCCCTCCTGCTCTGGGGCCTGGGGGCTCCGCCACCTCTCCTGGGCTCAGACTCCACCCAGGACCGAGTCAGGGCTCCGCCCCTCTGCAAGTCCCTCTCCCTGTCTGTCAAATGCGAGTCTGGGGGAGGGTGCGGGGTGACCGTTTCATAGGCACTGGCTTCTTTGGGAGATGACGTGTTTTGGAGCTAAACAGAGGTGCGGTCACACAACATTACGAATGACAAAGATGCCACCAAATCGGTCACTTGAAATAGTTACTTTTATGTTACGCGGTTTTATCTTATTAACAAAATAAAGACAAGGAGGAACCCTGCCCTGGGGGTGAGATGTGCCGAGGCCTCGCTGAGCCTCGGTTTCCCTGCCTGGAAATCAGGGAGAGGATTTCACTGAGACATGCCGGGGGGCTGGGCCCTTGGCTGGGGGAGCAGGTGGGGGGCGGGGGCGGGCGGCAGCCTCCTGCATTGGACTCATGTACATCCCCAGACAGCTGGCAGGGGCTGCAGTGCTTGTATGCTGAGCTCTGGAGCGGGCCCTCCCTACCTGCTGAGCGACAGTGGGCAACACAGCTAACCCCTCTGCGCTCCGCTCCTTCAGGTGTAAACAGGGATGAGAATGATCCAGCCTCACAGGGCAATTCGAAGATTATCGGCAGCGCACGGTCCTGGGGGTCCGGCAAGGACTCCGGGGAGCGGGGTGGAGCCCGGGGCTTCCTGGCCGCAGCTCCCATCCCCCCGCCCCCGTGATAGGCAAGGAACCGGGGTTTGAGGGCAGTGGCTTGCCCAAGGCCACATCGAGTGGCTGGCAGGGGACCTGGCCTGGGTCCATTGGACTCACAGCCTTCCTGCTCATACCTGAGGACGGGGTGCAGCAGCAGGTGGCCCCCAGGCTGGGGCCTGGTCCCTGGACACTCCCCAGGAGGCCGAGCGGGGGAGAGGGCCCGCAGACTTGAGGAGCTACTGCAGAAGCATTTATTGCTCCTGGGTCCCTCCATTTGTGCCTCTGTTTCCCAGAAAACGAGCTGCCAGGACCCACTCCCGCGAGGCCGGCCCTCAAGACGGGGGGCCGGGGGCCAGCCAGGGTGCCCGCCCCCAGCACCGCTGGGGGGCCAGGTTGACCCTGCGGATGTTGAGCTCGGCGGCGAAGGTCCTGGCCTTCTGGTAGAAGAAGAGGGACTTCTCGCGGTCCAGCAGGAAGTTGTGGTAGATGGTGGCCAGGCGAGCGTAGATTTTCATCTGCGCCTTCTTGTTGCCCAGGTCCACGGCTGCCGCCAGCGCCAGCTGGTAGTACCCGGCCGCATCGAACGGGTCCTGATGGGGAGGCGTGACGTTTAACCCAGACCTGGGACAGGGAAGGGCGGGCACGCCGAGCACCCCGCCAAATGCTGCTCCCACGCCCGCCATGTGCTGTCTCCACCCTGCACTGATTACCCCAGGGCTGTGGCCTGTGGCAGGCAGGATGCCCTCAAGGCCAGCGAAAGAGGTCCTCATGGGCCGTGCCCCTGGGCCCACCTGCTCCAGCGAGGCTGCGGGAGGGCGGGCTCAGGCTCACGTCCGGGGTCGGACCGGAAGTCTGCGTGGGCCTGGGCAGGCGTTTTGACTAGCCCGGGACCCCCTGCATGCCAGACCCCGCTGCGGCTCCCCCTTCCTGCCCTGGAGCCAGGGCCTCGAACCCCGTAGTCTGTGCCCCGGCCACCCTGCCGAGTGCCTCCCCCGGCCCTGCGGCTTTCCCCCTGGGCCGAGCTGAGGTCTCACTGCCACCCCACGAGCCCCTGCGGAGCCACCCCAGCCCAGGGCCCCCATGGCTGGTCTCCCCCCAGCGCCGCGTCCACACCGACGGCAGCCCGTCCAGGGCCCTCGGCGGGCCCGGCCCAGCGCNGGCCTGTCTGTCCCCTGCTCACGATGGCTCTCCAGGACAGAAGACAGAGTCCAAATTCACCAGCCCTGGCTCCTCACTGCCCCCCACACACTCAGCGAGGAACCGGAAGACGAAGTTGGCAGAGCAGCTCCGCCGCCCCCAGCCCCCACCGGGTGCCCGGCCCCACGCAGGGCAGGTGCGTGGGCGGCACAGAGCCTGGGCTTGGCGAGGCTCCGTCGCAGTAGTCGCCCCATCCATGGGAGCCCCCCAGAACTGCCCGGATCTGACGCAGCAGAAGGCCACAGGGACTACTTCTGACCGCCAGGTGCCACGAGCACAGTCAGGGCCACTCAGGGGCAGTTTTGGGGGGTACTGACCCCTCCAGCTCTGACAGGGCAGAGACTCGGCCTGGCTTCCTGTAGTGGTGACCCTGCTTGGACACCTGGGGCAAGTCGCACCCTATCCTGAGCCCACATCTCCTTCTGTCAAGTGAGATGGTCGTTCCCGCCCCGCCCAGGTGACGTGGGCGTTAAAGGTGTCTCCGGATTCCAGGGAGAACTCTGTATATTCTGGCGGCTCCCTGCAGGAGATGAGGATTTGGGTTGCATCTTGCTTCGTTGCTCTCTGGGGATAATGGTGACCCCCTCCCTCGCCCCCCTGAGAGTCATTTTCCCCCTCCTTCATTTTTGTGGCTGACTTCTGCTTGCTTGACCGTCGAGACTCAGTTTTGCAAGCGCCTCCTCCAGGAGGCCCCCCTGACTACACTTCCTTTTATCCCTTACCCAGCGGCTGCCATCATCCGTGCACTTGTCAGCCTCCTCCGCTGACCCTGAGCTCTGAAGGGCAGGGCCTGGCCCTCGTGGGAGCCCAGAGGGTCTGCTGACCTGGCCTGCTCCTCACGGCCAGGCCCGGAGCCCCCGGAGACCGCTCGTGCTGGAGGAGGATCTGGACCCAGGCCTCCAGGTCCGGGCGCAGATCCCACCCACCTGCTCCCCTCCCTCCACCCACCTTCAGGTCGTAGAAGATGATGTCGCCGAGGGCCAGGTACACCTTCACATAGTACAGGGTCTCCTCGTCGAACTCCAGTGGCGAGTTGCAGAGGGACAGCGCCTTGAGGTAGAAGTGCTCTGCCAGCTCGCCGTGGCCCAGCCGGTGGTGCAGGGCGGCCAGCCGGTGGTAAGCCACTCGCTCATTCAGCCGGTCCCCTGGGGACACGGGGAGGGGCTCCCGTGAGGACAGGAAGCGTGGGGGGCGGGGCACGGGCCAGCTGGAAGCACCCATGCCGATGCCGTCTCGAAGGCCAGCCAGTCACGTCCCAGGCCGAGACCCACCTGCCCATCCGTGAGGGGGACCCGGTGAGGCCGGCTCCCGCCCACCTCGGGGATGTGGGGGCCCCAGCTCCGAGCCGCACACGGCCGCCCGGTTGCTGTTTCACACTAGGAGACCCCAAACGTCACGCGGTCTGTGCACGCGCAGGCGGCAGGACTCCGGTCAGCCCCAGGCACGACACTGGACCGTCCTGCTGCAGCATCGGCAGCCACCCCCCACCCCATTCTCGGGACACGAGGCTGTGTCCAGGGTCCTCCTCTCCCAGGCAACCATGCTGGGGGCCTGCATGCAAACTCTGCCGTGCACCTACTGCGGGCCCAGTCCTCTGGGGCTCCCTGAGTCTGGGGGAGACAGCCGGCCTGGGACGGCGCGGGCAGGGCTGGGACGGCGCGTGTCCAGCACCCAGGGGCCGGCTTCTGGAAAGGGGCTGGGATTCTGCCAGCCAGAGACTATCAGGGGCCGGGCGAGCGAGGAGAAGGCGCAGCACGCGGCCCGGCACATTCAGGCCCGTGAGAAGCCTGGGGCTTCTGGGATGCAGACCGTGTGGTCAGCAAGGCGAAGAGGCAGAAGAGGTCGCAGAGCTGGCAAAGAAAGTCAGCCACGCGGCGAGCATGCCGGTCCCGAGGGACCCCACGCCAGCCCGGGCAGGGACTGGGAGGCGGGCTGGATGAGCTACACGGGAGAGGTCGGCCTGTGGACGGGAGGGGCCCACGCCTGTCCTGGGGCAGCTTCTCGGTGACCTCTGGCCCTGCCCTCCCGATCTCAGAGGCAGAGGCTCCAGGGGCCAGGGCCATGGGGCTCACCCAGGGTGATGCTGAGTGCCAGGGCCACGTGGGCAAACTCCAGGCTGTCCTGCGGCGTCTCCAGTTCGGCCAGCAGCGCCGCCAGCTTGTTGCATAGCCGTAGCTCCGCCTCCTGGTTCCCTGTGGTCACGGCCAGGGGCAATGCCCGGTCCTGCCCACGCAGGCGGCACGTCAGGCTTCCCCAGAGCCCCAGACACACACTGGAGCTTCCTGCCCCCACTACGCCCCTGGTCTTTACACGGCTCTGTCCTCCAAGAGAAGGGTCGGCCCAGAGAGGTCCGGACATGCTCAGGGACACTGGGCGGGGAGCAAGCTGGGGCGTGATCTACAGCCCTTCTGTCTACACCGCATAACTCCAGACCAGCCCCTCCCCTCCTGGGCAGTGAGGGCCAGACCAGGAGTGTCCAACACCCCTCTGTGCTAGAAAAATGCCACGTCTATCTGACCCCCTGGGGCTGAGCGGCACACTGGGAGCTGGGCAGACCAGGGAAGTGGCTCGGAGAGAAGCCGCCCTCCCTGAGGGCACCTGCAGACTAGGTCCTGATCTCGTCCCCCGCTGCCGTGCCCTGTGCCCTTTGACACACCCGGTGCCTCTCTGAGCCTCAGCTTCCTCGTGTGTAGGTGGAAGTGGACTCGGGGCTGTCATGTGCTGTCAGCCTGAAGCTCCCGCGGCCCCCAGACAGTCCTTCCTGTCTCTGTCCCTCCAGGCTGGGCTGGGGGTCAAGACCACCCCGGCGAAACCACCGGGCAGCGAGGCGCGTGCGCGGCAGGCCCTGCCTCCAGATGGGGGCCTCTGCCCGCTGCCCCTGTGCCGTCCGTCGAGGGACGCCCGCTGCGGCCCACCCGCGTCCACGTGGGCCACTCACCCGGTAGAAGGACACAGCTTTCTTCCGCTCCCAGGTCCCGTTGAAAAAGATGTCCCCAGCAGCCTCGAACAGCTCCAGCCCGAGATTAGGGTCCCCCGTGTACAGGGCTGCGTTCTGTGCTACCTGTGGGGATGTGGGGACTCTCATGAGGCCCAGTGTTCTGGCAGGTAGGGGTGGCCAGTCGTCCCTGTGGGAACCTCGCAGCTGCCTCCTGGCCGCCCTGGGACCCTCAAGCCGCTCTGCACGCGCCGGACGACACAGACACACGCGTGGGGGCCTCTCCTCTTTCGCACACCTCAGGCCCTGTACGCGGGGGCCCTTAGCACCCACTGGTAGGCGGATGATAATTTAAGGCCTGGAGCCCTGGAGCCCTGGAGGAGGCCTGTCCCGTTAAGGCCCGGGGAGCCGGCGGGTGTGAACTGCTGGGGAGCTTGGCGCAGAGCCAGCCCCTGGATCCCGCCGGCTGTGCCCAGACCACGGCGCGCTCCGCCCCGCCCCGCCTCGCCGGCGCGGCCGCGTCCTGCCCCTTCGCCTCCGCCGTGTCCTCTCTGTGGCCTCAGTAATACCTGACATGATCCCCCACGCTCTCCCACCAGACGTCTGGCTGTGGTTTCTCTGCCATGTCCAGGGCCCGGCTGGGGCCCGGCCAGTAGGTGCTCAACAAACACCGCCAAGTGGATGACTGAGCCGGGAGCTGCCACACCCCGTGCAGCTCTGCTTGCACCTGTGAGTCCTGCTGCTGGGGCCCCCCCCCCCCAGGTGGGCACTGGCCCCCACTCACGGCAGCTCAAACGAGCCTCTGTGACCCAGACGGACAGGATGTCACCGTCCCGGTCTTCTCTGCTCCGCCTCATTCCTGTGACTCGGCCTTGTCTGAGGAGCCTGTCCCCCCGTCAGCCGGAAGCCCCCGGTCGGGGACCCTCGGCCCTGGCCCAGGGAGGTATCAGCAGGTGCTCAGAAGTGGGAAACTCACACGGCTCACGAGCCTCCCACTCTGCCCCGGACCACGCATGTTTAAGGAGACGCGCCACGTGCTGCCGGAGCCGGCTCTGCTGTGCGAGTCCAGTGGGCACGTCATGTGCACACTCATTAAGCACCTACTATGTACCGACACGGCGGGGGGAGCACTGTGAGGGGCACGTGCCTCTGGCCCCTGGGGACTGAGACCCGTGTGGCAGATGCTGGCGGCGGGGGCCAGGGCTGCGGGGAGACGGCAGGGCCCCGGCACGCAGCAGGTGCTCGGCGCACCTGGATGTACATGTCCACCAGCTCGTCCTGCTGCAGGATGTAGTAGATCTTCCCCGCCTGCAGCCAGGCATGCGCCTCCTTCTCCTTCTCCTGCAGGTCGATGAAGATCCCCAGGCTGCGCTTGGTGTAGTCCAGTGCCGATCTGTAGGCCCTGGAGTCAGGGCAGGGTCAGAACAAGCGCCCCCAGTCCGTGGTCCCCCCGACCCCATCGTGTGTTCCGACTCCACCCACCCCCACACACAGGCACCCACCCCCTCTCGGCAGCAGAAAACGCACGCTGGGCAGAGGTTTAGAGACTCTCTAGGCCAGAGGTCCCCAGACTCGAGTGAGCATCAGAATCACCCAGAAGGCTGTAAACCACAGACTGCAGGGCCCTGCTCCCCGAGTTTCTGCCTCAGCAGGTCTGGGGTGGGGCCCAAGAACGTGCCTTTCTGAACAGCTCTCCCCTGAGGCGGAGGCTGCCGGTCTAGGGACCCTGCTTTGAGAAGCACCGATCTAAAGCACAGGCTCGTTGGTCCGACGGGGGTGGCGGAGGCCACAACTGGCCCTCCGAGGCCCCTGTGGGGAGCTGGCCCCTTCCTGCTCTCCCGGGAGTCCCCGCGCTGGAGGATGTGTGGCCTGTGACTGCACTGGCCACTGCCGGCTGTACGGCCCAGCTGGCCATCGTCCTGCTCAGTGTGGGCTTCACACGGGACGTAGGACCCGAAAGCCTGCCCCAGGGGAAGCAGGTGGGCCAGCCACATGTCTCCTGCGCAGGAGAATCCTCTGGGCACGGATGGCACTGTCCTTACATCTGAGGGGACAGATGAGGACCTGGCTGTCTGGCCTGAAGCTGGGCCAGTGAGAGCCGACTCTGGCCAGGCAGAGGTCAGCTTACAGAAGCCACCACGGTAGGAGGGACAGGGAGCTGTGTCAGTGGAGATTGAAGGATGTGTGTCATGGGACTCGCATGTCACGAGTGTTAGTTGGGGTGACCCCCAGGCCTGCCAGCTCGGAACTTGCCTGGCGCTAGGGAAGAAAATGGTCTCCAAGGAGAGGCTACTCTGGGAGGGTGGCCCAGTGTCCTCGCCACCCCCACCCAGCCCGCAGAGCCGGCCCTCACCGCTCGGTGCCCAGGGACAGGTAGAGCCGGCTGATGGTCTCCAGGAGCTGCCCCTCCAACGCCTTGTCAGCCACCCTCCGGGCCAGGGAGAGCTGGAACTCGTGGTAGATGACACACTGGGCCTCGCTGGGCCTGACCGTGCTGTAGAAGTGACATAGTTGCTGGACCGCACGCAGCTGGCCTGGGTCGGGGGACGAAAGGAAGGAGCCACTGTCATGCACTGCAGCGACGTCTGCGGGGTCCAAAGTCCCCTGCCATATGGCCGCCTGTTCCACGCCTCTGCGAGCTGGAGTCATCGGAGATCGGGAAGCAGCCCCGACCTGCTCGGGGCCACGCGGTGACGAGCACCCAGGCAGGGCACGTCGCGGATGCTCAGGAGACGCATCGCTGTGTTTGTGAGCCCCCTAGGCCTGGAATCCTGGCCAGTCTCTCCCACCGCACCAGGCAGCCCGTTTCTGCTTCTCAAAGCTCCCCCTGGCCAGGTCGGGGCAGCCTGCACGCCGAGCCGACGAGGCACCTCATCCCCATACTGCTGGTGGACAAACTGAGTCCCAGGCAAGTCCTGGCATTTGCAGAGTTCAGATCTGGTTCAGGCATCCCAGGGCCAGCTCCTTCGAGAAGCCAGGCTCCAAAACACAGCCTCACTCGCCTCTCCTAAATCCGGGCTGGGGACAGTCGAGAGCTTTCACTATTCAAAACGATCCAGGATCAGCAAGGAAGCAGAAGACCTGAACGACACCGTGAACCGTCTAGACCTGGCAGACGCCCACCGAACACCCCCAACCACAGCAGAAGGCACGTCCCTCAGCGCCCACAGAACAGGCTACGGGACAGAGCAGAGGCCGGGTCACAAGGCGATTCTCGTACGCGTGAGAGGATTGAATCATCCGGAGCAGTTCTCCAGCGACAGCGCCGTGACATGAGAAATCGGCAACAGAAGGGAGTTTGGGACATTCACAGACGTGTGGAAACTCACAAAAAAACTCCCAAATAACAAGGGGGTCAGGGAAGAAATCGCGGCAGGAACAAGAAGATATTTCGAGATGAGCGGGGAGAAAAGCATGACAGACCGACACGGAGCGGCGGCCCCGATCTCTGTGGCACCGAGGACGAGGCTCCTCTGAGAATCCAGTGCCCGAGGACCCGGGGCGGAGCCGAGGCGGTGACGCTGGCGCCGGGCAGCGGCCGCGCGTACAGACAAAGCTTCGCTCGCTCACGGGCCGCTCACCTCCTGCTGTGCGGCCCGGTTCCTAACGGGCCACAGACCGGTACTGGCCAGCGGCCCAGTGGTTGGGGACCCCTGGTTTAGAGGGTCTTTCTAGCTGTAAGTGTCTACATTAAAAAAGAAGTTTCAAATAAAAACCCTCAACTGACACCTCCCAAAGCTAGATAAAGAGGCGTTAACTAGGCCAGAGCAAAAGGAAGGAAAAATAAGATTCGAGTGGAAATGATCAAATAAAGTCGATGATAAAAAATACCAGAGAAAAATCAGTAAAACCAAAGGATGATTTTTTATGGGACGGGATTAACAAAATCGACGAATCTTTGGCTGGACTGACCAAGGGCAAGAGAGAGAAGATGCAAGTTTCTTCGACCAGGAGTGACGGAGGAACATCGCTCACGATCAGGGACATCATCCTACAGACACGAGAGGGCTGCACCAGAAAACCACGGACCACCGTCCAGAATAGATGACCTGAGAGAATGGACAGACGCCCAGAAAGACGCACACTACCGAAACAGCCTGAAAACGGTCCGCGGCAAGCACGGGGCAACACTGGGCATCGCCCTGCCTCGGTCTCCCCACTGTCAATTTGGTAGGGTGACAACATGATCCCGCGGGTCCCCCAGCTTGGCTCTCCCAAGTCTGAACCCCCAACAACCTGGGGAGGGGACCTCAGGAGGTTTCTGAGAGGCCCGGGAGAGGGGGCACTGGCGAGCATCGTGAGCTCCTGCCTGAGGCCACAGGGCAGGTGGCTCCTGGTGCTTCCTGGAGGTCCGGAGGGCCCTGCCAGGCTCAGTGAGTGTCCCATGTCCTTCAGTGGCTCCTCGGGGCTCTCGGGAAAAATGCTAACCCACAGCCCATGTAGCCCGGCCCCTGACGAGGCCCCCAACCAAGGTTTCCACGCGCCCCACCTGACCCACTCAAGCTTCACACCTCCCTGCATGGCCCAGCTCACTCAGCCCGGGCCCTTAGCACAGGCTGCACCTTCTGCCAGCCCCCCACCCCGCACTCGGCTAGACCACCCTCATCTCTCCAGTCCCAGGCTAAACAGACCACGCTGAGCACCCGTAACCTGGGCATCTGCTGCCACGCCTGGCGGCCGGCCCCCAACAAGGACCGCTCGGGTCCCGTCTGCAGGTGGAGTGCCACGCGGAGCCCGGGGTGCTCGCATAAGCCGCTCCTGAATGAGGCTGGCTGCTCCTGGGCCCTGGGGACCACCGGCCACCCGGGAGCCTCTGGCAGGGCTGTGGGGTGCCTAGGGGATAGCACCAGCCAAGGCACCCCACGTTCACGGCCCACGTCGCTCCTCTCGGCTCAGCTGCCCTTGCTCGGCCTGGGCTATGCCCGGGGTGACCTGCCACCCGTTTGCCCACGGCCGTGGAGATGCCCGAGCGGTGGGACCGTCAGTGCTGAAGCAGGACTCCCCAGGCAGAGCGGGACGAGCCGGTTGCCCGGCGTAGGCGGCCGGGCGGGGGGACACCTCAAACGCCCGCGAGCAGCTGCTGGAGTCCACTACTCAGCATTCTCAGTGGCTAAACCACCACCCACCCGCCTGCGACCCGCAAACCCCAGGTGCGCTCTGAACGGGGAAGAAAACGTGCTTTTCCCGGGAAGCCGCTGGGGGCCGGGGCCGGGGCCAGGGCCGGGGCCGGGGCTGGCAGGCACTTACTCTCCAAGTCGTCCGTCTCCACGGCGACCAGAAAGGCCCACTCGTAGTAGCTCTTGCCCTGCTGGGCGAGGGCCCGGCGGGTGCTCAGGTGGCCCAGCTGAAGCAGCACCCGGGTGAAGTCCCGGCCACACTCCCCGCTGGGCAGCTTCGCGAAGAGCTTCACGGCTTCCAGCAGGTAGTGGCGGGCCAGCCCGCTGGCGCCCGCCTGCAGGCACAGGGCCCCGAAGTTGGCCAGCACCACCGCCTGGTTCCGCGGCTGGTCCAGGCCCCGGGCCACGCGCAGGGCGCGGTAGTAGCTTTCGGCCGCCTGCCGGGTCCTGCCCGTCCTCTTCAGGGTGATGGCCATCATGTTGGCGATCACGCCCTCCTGGTCCGCACTGGCCACGGCCGCGTCCAGGACAGCCTGCAGGATGTCCAGGGCCACCGGGCTCTGCCCGTGAAGCACGTGCAGCCGGGCGAGGGCCACCAGGTAGACGACGGCCCAGCGGCCGCCGGCCTCGGCGTCGGCTTCCACCGCCCGCACCATGAAGGCGATGGCCTTGCTGTGCTGCCCGTGGTGGCTGTGCAGCTGTGCCAGGCTGGCCCAGAGGGGGCCGCGCAGCGCCCGGCCCGAGCCCCCGGCCCCCGCGGCCAGCGCCTGCCTGAGGTAGTGAGCGATCTCGGAGGGGAGGCGGTGGGGCCGGGGGCTGTTGCGCAGAACCAGCTCCACGCTCCTGAGCGCACTGGTCGGCGTGCCCCGTGCCCGCGAGGCCACCTTGGCGCAGCTCAGTGCCAGGTGCGGCAGGCACGCCCGGCTGTAGACGTCCGCCAGCAGCAGGTAGCAGTCCGCAGGCCACGAGGCGTCCGGGGACCCCAGGGCCCTGTGCAGAAGCAGCAGCCTCTCCAGGAAGGGCAGGGCCTCCTCGGGCTGCTTGAGGCGCACGTGGTGCCTGGCCAGCAGGAAGCAGGCCCGGGCCTCGGCCTGCGGGCTCCGGCCACAGACCGCCCTCCGCAGCGCGTGCCTCAGGAGCTGCGACTCCGCCTCCGTCCCGCACACGTGGCCGGGCGTCCCCAGCAGCAGGGCGCAGGCCTTGGGCACCAGCTGCCCTCCTTTCTCCCGGTTCTTCTGCTTCAGGTGGACGGTGGCCAGGTTGGTGTACAGGGCCACCACCAGGAAGCGGTCGCCAAAGCGGCCGGCCAGCGCCCCCAGGGCTTCCTCAAAGTACACCCGGGCCTGGGACAGCTTGAGCTTGCGCACGCACAGCCGCCCCAGCAGGAAGCAGAGTCGGGCCAGGGCCATGGGGAGGCCTGTCTTCTTGGCCACCCCCCGGGCCTGCGCCAGGTGCCCGGCCAGCTCCTCCTCATCGGCGAAGCCACCGAATGTGGCCCTCAGCCCGGGCATGGCAAGGTCGTACAGGCCGCGGAAGCAGGCCCTGTACCCAGGAGTGTCCAGGAGTCTCAGCAGTGAGCCCGGCGTCTCGGGATCAGCCTGGTCATCCTCAGCGTCCGGGCAGAAGGGGGGCCCCTCGGCGTCCGGCGAGCTCGCACCACTGGACACTGTGCAGAGACCCCAGGACCCTGGCTCCTCAGGACAGCCGTGGCAGGACTTGCATTGTTCTAGGACATTCTTCACCTTCTGCAGGGTCTCACGTGGCTCTGGGTGCAGGCCGGGCGGAGGCATTTCTGCAAGTCCCCAAAACCCCCCAGGTGGGTTAGAGCCTGGCCTGAACGCAGGCAGGCAGGCTGTCCCTCCCGGGCCACAGTCCCCCCGTCCCCGTGGCAGCGCCGTACACATACGCCTCCCCAGGGGCCTCCTGAGTGGCCGAGGTTCACGGGGAGAGCCCAGCGCCCAGCAGACGGCGGGAAGCCCGTGGTCACACCCACGGGGAGAACACGGACCAGTGAGGCCGGGTAACCAGGAGGCCCCCTTTCCTCATTCTTCCCCAGTTTCAGAGACCGGAGCCAGAGCTCTATGATCACGCAGAGGTCCCTTCTCCCTTTAGAAAGGGTCAGAGCCACCGAACGGGACATCCGTTCACGGCTGCAACTGCCTATAGTCTCACCTCAGCCAGGTTCAGAATCTGAGGCCCACGGTTACTACAGTGATAAGGTAACAAAGGACAAGGACGAGGAGCATCTGAGGGCATCCGCGCTGCCCACGACTGCCTGCCTGTGGGCCGTGGGCTTCGGGAAGAGTCGGAGCCCAAAGGCTCGGCCAGCACTGAAGGGTAAACAAGCTCCATTTCCTGCCGGGAAAATGGGCTTAAAGGGGAGTTTGTTTGGCAGGAAAGAACCAGCATCTAAAGACTGTTCCGTTTTGAGCCCACGTGTAAAAACTGTTTGAAACTGACTGTCTCCTTGTTAGTCTAAAATTTAATATGCTTTAGTGGCAAATGTCCGGCCTGACTACACTTTAGATTCGCCGAGAAAATGCCCGTGTCCAGCGGAGGCAAAGGGCTCCCGCAGGCCTGGCTCCCAGCCGTTACCGCGCCCCTCGACGGCGGGGGACTTCGGGGGACTTCGCTGCAGGGACCCAGCAGGGTGTGGCGTGCCCCTCCCCGGGGAACAGCGTTCTTCCCTGTCCTTACCCAGCGGTGGCTCGGGAGGGCACAGGCCCCGGAGCAGCCCTGGGGAGCCAGGCTTCCAGGCCTCCTCACCTACACCCCAGAGTGGCCCTGCCATGTTTGTGCTTAGATCGATCCCGTCCCCGGGGAATCTCAAAACGTCCTCAGGCACTGGTGTCCCCGGGCCCTCCCCGAAGCAGACCCTCTGTTGGGGGGAGACGGAGGTGCAGAGGGAGAAGGAGGGGGTCTCCCCAGCCCAGCTCCTCGGGGTCGTAGCAGAGGGTCAATCAGCTTCTCTAACCCAAGGCTCCAAATTCGGCTCCCGCTTCACCCCGCTGAGCAGAGGACGAGGCGCATCCACTGCTCTAGCTTGTAAGAAAGGGGCCCAGGGCCAGGCCTGGGCTCGGTCCACGCAGGGGACACCCGCCTTCATGGGGACAGTGCGGGAGGGCTGGCACGTTCGCCGGGCACGCGTTGGCGCAGGGGAGGGGAGCTGCACCTCCCCGTCTCCTGCCCCCCGCTCAGCAGCACCCCCGGTGGAGGAGGGAGGTCTGCGCCCAGCACCCCCAGGCAGCCAGCTCTGCGGCCTCTGCCCCCGTCATCCCCTGAGGGCCCGCCCCGTGACAGAGGAGCCCCCTGCCGTGTGGGAAGAACCCACCTTGTTCTTCTGGCCGCTCGATCTCAGCTGCTTCCAGTCTGTCTGAAAAGGAAGTTGAGAGAACCATCAGCCTCCGTCAGCGCCCGCTGGGCCCGGGGCCAACCGAAGGGGCGGGGGCGGTGACACAAGGTGGTGACGCCCCTGACTCCAGCGCCCGTGGGGGTGGGGACCAAGAAACCTTGTCTTCCAGGGTCGGCCACCCCCGCCCCCCCGCGGGGCCCCATCTCCAGAGAAGCCATGGCTTCTGCTACCGCGCCTGTGGGAACGGGGTGGGGGCCGCTCCCCACTGAGGCTCTCCCAGGGACCGGCGTGAACCCCGCCCCTCCGTGCTCCTGACCCCCTCACCCCACGGGCAGCGCTCCCCTAAGCCTCAGTGTCCACCTCCTCGAAATGGGTGGGCAACTCACTGGGTTGCCACAGAAATCGAATGAGAAAAAGAGCTGCAAAAAACACGGGCAGCGTGAACTATGTCAACAGCTGCCAACCATGACCGCATCCGGCAGAGAGGGGGCTGAACGTCCCCGGGTGAGCGGTCCCAACGCGGCTTCCTCAGAAAGGGAAGGAGCCACATGCGAGGCTGGCTCACGCCTCGCTGCGCAAAGGTCACTTCTGACTTCGCCTGTTTACGGAGAGCTGAACTGTGGGCCAGGAAAGTTTACGTCTGCTGCTGGCGGGAGAGGTCACGCAGCCCATGCCAGCCAGCGGCAGAAGAGGCGCGCGTGCACACGTGTGCTTGTGTACGTCAGCGCTGTGTGCACGGACGTGTCTGGGTGTGCGGTACGTCTTCACGTGAATGCGTACGTGTGTGCCTGTGTGTCTGTGCACGTGCGTGTATGTTTGAGTGTGCGCGCACACGTGTTCATCTCCATCCGGCGGGATGGAGCAGCGAGCTGTAAAGTTCCGGCCCCAGGGCCTCCAGCAGTGACCGGCAAGTTGGCTCCGGCACCAGCCACTGTCGAGGACACCACATTGTCTAGAACGCGCTCCCTTTGTCTATTCTGTGCTCTGGGCCGCAGAGAAACCCTTTCCTAAGCACAGGGTGGTAAGGTGACATGGGGACAGCGCTGTCTTTAGGAGGTGGCCGCCCTGGCCCAGCCCCGGCCCCCCAGCAGTCAGGCAGCCAAGGCAGGGCAGAGGGCCGCCGAGCTGGTCGAGACAGAACCGGCTGGCACGCTCTCCCCTCCTCCCCGGTGGAGCAGAGGGTCCGTGTGGGCACCGGGGTTGGCGTGGGCACCGGGGTCCGCATGGGCACCGGAGTCGGCGTGGGTCCTGTCCTGGGGCAGCGGGGAGCCTCAGGGCCGCCTCTCGGCCTCTCCCTGCCCCTCTCTGTGCGTCTGGCCTGTCTGCGGTCCCTCCGTGCCCCACAGGCAGTGACGGCACCTGTCCGATGACAGGTGCTGGCAGTCAGTGTTGTCGCTCGTGGAGGAAGCCGAGTGTTCCCGTGGGGAAGGCGGGCGTAGGGGAACAGTGGACGGGAGCCGGGACTGGGCTGTACTCCGCTGACTAGACTCGGTCAGTCTAGAGCGAGGCCGGCCTCGGAGGGTTGATGGGACACCAGTCGGTTGTCCCTCCAGAAATCTGCCCCAAACGAATGGTCCTAAATACTCGGCACAGGACGCGCTCGGTCCCCGCAGCCAGTGTGCGTTGCGGGGGGCGGGGGGCGCCCGCAGCAGCACCCGCGCCTACCCAGGCTGTACGCCGCGCAGAGGTCCATGCCCGACGTCCTCGTCAGCAGCCGCCTGGCGTCCTCCTCGGAAAAGCGCCCTTCCTCGCCGAAGAACGACCTTTCCTCCTCGCTGAGAAATATCGCATCTTCCATCCTGGGAAAAGCGAAGCGCCCCGTTCACGAGCGCAGGTTCCGAAGCAAACGCCGCGCAGTGAGACCCGTTTCCACTTCCTCCCTCGACGGTCAACCGCGCCCCCCTCCTGTGTCCCACAGCAAAGAGCTGCGATGACAAATGAAAACACAGGTGCCTCGTCTGGCCAGAAGCAGATGCCCGGGAGCCGACGAGGCCGTGACAGACATAGCGGGTCACGGCAGCCTGGGACGATGAGCTCCTGGGCGGCCTTCAAAGCCCCACCTCAGATGTCCCTCCCCCCGCGAGGCCACCGGGGCGGCTGTGGGCAGAATGGATCCTTCACCCAGGAAGCGCCCGCGGCCCCCCCACCCGCCCTCCGCCGTGCCCTGCACACAGTGCCCGGCACAAAGGCCTGCATGCTGCGTGGTCGGGGACAGGGAGAACGGGAGGGACAGAGGCAGGGCACGAGAGGGGGAGGGACGAGGCCGTTTCGTTTCTAGGACTAAAGTACCAGTGTCGTACAGAACTCCGAAACATACTTTGAAACTTGGAGCTATTTTGAGAAATTACAGAAAACCTTAGAGTAGCTTGTGGGACACTTGACAAAATAACAGGCCTGTGTCCTTCAAAAATATTAGCGGCATAAAAGACAAGAAAGACCGAGGAACTATCCCAGACCAAAGCTAGAAGACTAGGGAGAAAAGACAGCTGGTAACGTGCGGCCTGGAACCTTCTGTGGCTAGAGTGGGCATTAATGGGAAAACCGGCAGAATCCGAATCAGGCCTGCGGATAATCGTGCTGCATAGCGTTAACGTCCCGATTCCGACGGTTGTCCTGTGGTTACGGAAGCAGACGTCCTGATGTGGGGAAATGCTGCATTGTTTAGGAGTAAAGGGACCTCGTGTTGGCAACCTATTCTCAAAAGGTGTAGAAAAAACTAGAAGGAAAAGAGAAAAAACGGAGAAAGCAGACGTCGTAGCATGGCAGCATCCGGGCCCCGGGTGAAGGGCGTACAGAGACGTCACGCTGCTGTCGCAACTTTTCCCTAAACCTGAAATTACGTCACAGCAAATGAGAAGGAAAATCAGAGTAGTCACCAGGTGGCTCATTAAACGAAGGATGAAAGCCAGGGCCCGGAATAGGACAGGTGTTCGGGACACGTCCATCGAGTGGATGAGGGAAGCCATTAGGGCCCCTCCTGCTGTCAACGGGCCGAGGGCTGCAGCCACACCGGGTTGAGGGAGGGGAACAGACTAGCCCATCCCCCCGGCTCTTCCGGCTCAGACCCTTGGAGTTTCAGGATCTGCTTCAGTCACAGGACCCCCAGCTGTGTGCCAAGAAGCAGTGGTCTCCCCGAAGATGATGGCAATCATCTATACCAGGGGACCCCAAACAGTGTTCTACGGAGCACCAGCTGGGGACGTTTGTGTGACAAAAGGATTCTGGAGGTCAGCTTAGCGTGGGAAACACATCTCGAGAAAAGGAAGAGTTTCACACTTCTTGGTGCCTTCTGTGTGCTGCAGACCACCCACCAGGGCGCATGGCGAGCACATCCCCATGCACATGAGGGTGACGAGGGTGGTGACAGACCATGGGAGGGGACACTCTCTGGGAAATGCCAGTCCAGCTGCTGCCCTCAGCACCCGGGCCCAGCCAGCTTCAAGCTGCTGTTGACCAATGGACGAGAGGCACGGACGGCCGGACCCGTAAGTTAGGGGACACGGCGACTGGCAGGGCACGTCACGGTGCCAGAGTGGCCTCCAGGATCTGGCCTGGGAGGCGGTGGTCTGTCACAGTGCCAGTCAAGAGTGAGGTGGGGCGCCAGGGCTGGCGGGGCCCGGGAAGACGAGCGTCTCTCACCTGGGGGAGGCGAGGACGGGCCCAGAGTCCTGAGACCCAGCGCAAGGCCCCCTCCGTGCTCCCACATTCCCCGGGCTCCTTGACCAGGGTCTTAACAACAAAAGGTCAAGTGCAAGGGAAGAGAATTCCACCGAGATGGGCACAGCTCTGCTCGCTGACCACTGTCCAAGACCTTCACTGCTGCCCAGGGCCGGGCAGGAGGGACACAGGTGACCAGGAAGTCCTCCCTCAGGATTCCTTGATGGGGGCGGGCAGACACATCGACAGTGGGGTGTAGGAGGTTCACGCAGGGGAAAAGCTCAGCCAGGATGAACGACCCCAGGGAGGGGACTTTGGAGAGGGGCCTTGGGGGCCAGTGAGAGCCCCCAGGAAAACAGGAGGGTTAAGATCGGGGAGGGTGACAGCAGAGTCATTCTACGAGGGGCTGGCTGACCCGCAGGCGAACTCAGGGAGAGCCCACAGTGAGTGGCAGCCTTTGAAATCGCGGGTCACTAGGGCCTATGTCATGGGGGGGCCTTGAAGGCTGGGCCCAGAAGCTTTCAAGGGTTTTATGATTGGAAGCGGCGTGGAGAACTGAATAGAACAGTGTCTCCAAATTCGTGTCCTCAGAAGGCAACCTGACTTGGAAATGGGTTTTTTTCGGGTATAATTAAGTTAAGCATCCTGAGATGAAGTCATCGTGGATCATTCCGGTGGACTCTGAACTTGGCGGTGTCCTTATGGGAGAGAGAGAAGGCTCCGTGAAGACAGAGGCAGAGCTCAGAGGCATGAGCCCTAGAGGGACACCTGGAGTCCCCAGAAGCCAGAAGAGACGGGGAGCACCCTCCCCTGGAGCCTCCGGAGGGGACGCGGCCCCGCCGACACCGTGAGCTCAGGCCCTGGCCTCAGAACTGCTGCTTTGGGCCCCTGCTTGGTGCTCTGGACGCCAGTGCATGTGGACAGCTTTGCGTTTCAGGGAGTGCCCCTGGCAGTGCCTAGAGGAAGGACGCGCGGGGCCCAGACGGGAAGCTGACAAAGGGACAGAAGCCTGGGCTATCGGCCCAGCCCTGGGGACAGACCTGGGAGCAGACTCGGTGATGACGAGAAGCAGGTGGGAGGGGACAGGCTGCGCCGTCCAGGACAAAGTCCAGGTTGTCACCTGGGAAGCAGGTAGACAGTGGCAGGGTTCCCACGGGGGCGAAGGGGCGGGCTCAGGAAGGGGCAGGCCTCAGCCACTCACTCAGACACGTGGCCCTGCACGCTGACAAGACTCGTGGGCACAAACCCGACCTGGCCCGAGGCCACATGCCGGCCAACGAACCAGGGCAGGCCGGGCACCTGGACTCCGAGGATCTCGATGAGGTCCCCACTTTGGAAGGTCACCTCTTCGGGCCCGGAGCCCTGGTAGTCGGCCACCGCTGGGGCCAGGCCCATGCCTGTGGGAAGGTGGGCACGCGGTCAGCCCTAGGGGCGGGGCCTGGCCCACGGCGGCCCTCAGCCGGGGACACGCGGTCCTGCTGTGGAATCATCTAAGGCTGTCCGGGGTGGCCATGAACTTGGCCACCGCACACGAGGGGGTGGATATCTCCGTGGTCCTCGGGGGGAGGGGTGCTTTATACCCACCCCGAGGGAGAGATGCTGAGGCCCAGAGACCTTAATTAAGGTGGCCTGGGGCCGTGTCCTCCAAGGCCAGGAGTTCTCCGTCCCACCCAGGCGAGGCCAGGCCAGGCCCAGGGCACATGCAACTGTGAACTTGAGTTTCCCCCACCCTTCTCCGCTGGGGCCTCATGTCCATGGAACAGGGACACAAGGCCACCCCTCACTAGCCTGCCTGGGGTACAGCCGGAAGCTGTTGACCGGGAGCCTAGGCTCCTAGTGGGGCTGGCTTTTCAAAGAAGACCCTGCCACATGGTCACCCACTAGTGCACGTGGCGGATTCAGCCGCGGCCGGGTCCCCGTCCCAGGGCCCTCGGAGGCGGTTAGCAGAGACCGGGAAAGGGCTCGCTGAACCGTCTGTGGGAGCCGCACCCTGGTGACCAGGAGCCCCCGCCCGGCCCCGCCATGGGCTGCGTGAGTTTGCACCGGCCTCTCTGAGCCTCGGTGACGGCCTTGTGAGCCGGAGAGGAGTCTAGCTATGTCTTCTGGCTTGGAGAGGAGGCAGGGCAGGAGCAGAAGCTTCCAGAACGCTGGTACCCGCCCTCCGTGCCCACGTTTCTTCCAGGGGAGAAAGGCGAGCGGGAATACTTACCCATCAACTGGGCGCCCGGCGTCACAGGCTCACTCGCAGAGTCATCGCAGGGGTCCCAGGGGACCCTAAGAGCCCATCTGGGAGGGGGAGAGAGGCCTTTGCTGCAGGATTTCAGATTTGGGGCAGAGTGAAACCGCGGAGCCTGGACGGTCAGCGGAGCCTGGACGGTGTCTCGCTCGGACCCCACCCGCTTGCTCGGCCTTGGCCAGTGTTCCCGTGCGCTTCCTTCCTGTGGGCACCTGTCGTGTTGCTCCCCTAAGAGCTCCTCAGGACGAGCCAGAATACAAAGCAAGGGTCCCATCAGCACCCCCTGCAGCCACCTCGTCCCAGGACAGCCCTCCGGGGGGTGCCACTGTCCTGTCATGCGTGTGGCACCCCGAGGCCCAGCCGTGCGGTGGCTTGCAGCAGGAAGGACTGTGGCTGGGTCTGCCGGGGGCTCGCACTGCTCTCCACCCCGAGCCCCCCGGCCCAGGTCGGGCCGGGGCCAGGGGCGTCCCCGAGAGGCCCGGCAGTGGGAGGGAGAGGAGCGGGTGCACCTACTGGTGAAATGGGATCAGAGGCTCCGGCGTGGCCGCCGCTGCCGTCTCCCTGGAGGATGCTCCGAGGCTGGGGGTCGAGGGGTCCACCGCTGGCGCTGCCTCTCCCGGGGGGCCCCCGAAGCCCGCCTCAGGGGCTGGGGGCCCCTCCCTGCACCCCAGGGAACGGTCATTGCTCTCACATGGTGGTCAGGACATAGGACGAAGAAATGACCTTCAGAGTGACAGAGGGTGGTGATTCAGAGTGGCTGGGCACAGGGACGGCCATGCAGGGCCCGTCCAACCCCCCAGGACGGGCGAAGGCAGTGCCTGCACGAGCCCTCATCCCCCGTCTCTCCATCCAGCCGCCCAGACGCCGGAGGCCCGGGCGGCCAGACTCGGGGTGAAACCTGGGCTGGGGTCCCGCTCTGCCCGCCTGGACTTGCCCCGGGAGCTGGGCTCAGCCACAGACTCATGGGGCCTCAGTCTCCCCTTCTGTGCCGTGAGGGGCCAGATGGGTGACCTCAAGGGCCGTCCCTGCTTGGGCCTCCACCCCAGGGGGCCCGACCACAGCTGGCCGCCTGTGTTCCTCTCCGTGGCCGTGGGAGTTTTTGGGGGGGGCGGGCAGCTTTACACTCTGCTTGCTACAGGCTTACAGCCCTTTGCGTGACTGCTGTGGCCCTCGGAGCTACAGCTGAGCCAGGAACGCAGCATGGGGGGCCGTGCGGCAAACCCCTCTTCTGACGGGGTCTTAGAACTAAGCGGCAGGCCCGGGCACATCGCTGTCAGGTCGCCCCACGCACCCCTCCCTGCCTGAAGCGCCCTGCCAGCTTCCACGTGCACGCCTGCAGGGCCCCGCTGCTGCCCGAGCTCCCGGCGTCCCCAGTGCACCGTGGAGCTGGCCGGGGTCCCTGCTCCCTGAGCAGCACTACCTTCCTGCGTGAGGAGGCCCTCGTGTGTTAGCTTCAAGGCCTCCTCGTCCACGTGGACCTGGATGGTGGTCTCCTCATCCTCATCGGGCTCGAGCAGCCAGAAGGCCTGGTCCACCAGCAGGCTCTCCAGGCAGTGGTGAGTGAAGCCTGGGGGAGCCAGACACGCCTGGTCACCAGGGCTCCAGCAGGCAGGCCGGGGGGCCAGCGCTGGCCGAGCCTTGCACTGACCAGGCCCCGGCTGACCCCCATCTGCCTCTGGGGACTCACAATAACATCCACAACACAGCAGCCACCGGCCCGAATGTCTGAGCTGCAGGTGGACCAGCCGTAACCATGGACAACTTGTTTGACCACCCTGTGCCTTGGGAAGGCTGGACGAGGACAAATCACTTTCTCTCGGCCCCTCGGTCTCTGCGTCTATGAGCTGGGACGAGAGCGTTCAACGGGATCATGCACGCAGGTAAGGGGTGGGGCGGGGGCGGCATGGGCCCTGCTGGAGGCACACAAGGAATCGTCCCTAGAGTTCCTATTTTACGACTTCCTCAGGCCTCAGACCGGGTGGCGGAGCGAGTTCTCCAGGAGACCAATCGGACCCCACAGATGCCTCCCCGTAGAGTGGAGAACATGCTAGAAGGAAAGCCCTGAGGTGGGGCGCGAAGTAGCAGCTTCGAGCTACTGGTCCGTGCCAGGCAGCCGAGCTCAGCTTCCCCCGGTCCCGGTCGAGCGGAGCCGGGCGGGCCAGCACCAGACAGATCTGGAGACTGAGCCGAGCCTTGCGGGCGGGTGGGCCTTGTGAGTCTGCGGCTCCGCCCCGCACAGCGCCCTCCTGAGCGTGGGCAGGCACACCTGCTCTCCCGTGTCTAACCTACTCTAGAGCCCCTATTTGTGACACAAATGCTTGGCATGTGACAAGTTCCTGCAAGGGGAGTCCCCGTGGCCGGGTCTGGTAGGGAGTCGCTTTACCAAGAGCGTGGTAGGTAGAAAACTTCCAGATTTCTTCGAAGGTCTTGAAGGTCACCACGATGCGGTCCTGGTCGCTGTGGAGGGACAGCAGCCTGGCCGACAGCTCCTTACGGGGAAGAAGCAGGAATCAGAAACAGCCCCAGCAGCTCTGAGGCGTCTGGCCACCAGCACGACAGAGCCACGCGGCAGAAACTCTGCAGAGCGACCTGCCAGGGGCGCGAGTTCGCGGCTCACTCCCCGGCAGCCTGGCCGCTCCCTTCCTGCTCCCCGGTGCCCCTACCACACCCTGCTCCTTCCCAGAGCTCGTGGGACCCTCAGGCCCTGGACCCGCACCCCCCGCGACTCCCCTCCCGCAGCTCCGCCCCTCCCCCTCGGCGACACGCGGTTCCGCTCTGCTCCGGCCGAGCCCTTGGCCCTCCTTTTCCCGCTGGCAGCGTTTTCCGGGCTGACCCCAGCTGACCCCGCTGCACTCAGGAAGTGTGCGTGTCGGGGGAGGGGCTGCTGTCATCACGGACGGACCCTCAGTACATGCACAGCCGGGAGGCAGCCCTGAGCCAGCGGCTTCGCCACCCACCCCGCCTGGCGCCATGGGCGCAGCTGAGTACCATGCGGATGCTGCACAGTGCTGCTCCACTCATAGGACCCTCACGTCGGCCCCCGGCGTGATAATTCTGAGAGTTCACAGGGCTAAGGAGCATCGGCCAAGGTCAGGCAGGCTGACTGCAAGGTCAGATGGCGACCGCCCAGCTCCAAGCCCCAGGACCTTGGCCGTGGGCAGGTCGCCTGGCCCAGCCCCCTCCTCCACCATCCTGCCAGACCGTCGTCCATCGTGCGAAGGCCGACAGGGCCCTGGCTCCATCAAAATCAAAGAATGGGATCAACTCACACTGGTTCCTTTTACTCCCAACAAAAGAGACCTTAAAAATGCTGGCGGGGGGAGGGCGCAGGAAGGAAGGGATAGGGGGACTTTGGGAACGGGGTGGCCCACGCGTGGCTGGGCCCGCAGGGAGCGAGCATGTCCATTGAGTGAATGAGGGGAGCCATTAGGGCCCCTGCAGCCAGGACTTCCCTGGGAGGGCCGGACATCATGAACCCTCTGTCTCCTCGGCCCCCTCCTCCGGGCAGTCCTCTGTCCTGTTCTCCACTGCGGGCCCTGTGCTCGTGCTCACCCAGGCTCGTGCCACCCACGTCCTCGGCCCCGCAGAGGAGCCGGACTCACCCCGAGCGCACGGGCCACTTCGCAGCTGTCGTTCTCCAGCAGGCGGAGGCGGCCCCGCAGAGCCTGCTGCAGGCCGGGGTCCGGCCGCCCGCTCTTCCTGCGCATGGCCAGCAGCTGCAAGGTCAGGTCTGGAGGGGGCACATCAAGGTCGGGCAGTCTGCCTGGCCCAAGAGCCCAGCCCACGAACATGGACCTGACTCGACCCCCACGTGAGGCACAGCTGTGGAGACCCTGCACGCTTGCTGTCCCCAATTCCCTTCCTCGTGAATGAGTTACCTGCTGCCTACAGCCCACAGAGCCCCCGGACAGCACGCTTTCTGCAGAGGGTCTCGAGTCACCCAGACCTCCAGCCCCGACCTCTCCCACAACCCCAGCTCCAGACAGGGGCATCCAACCTCCAGCACGCACCCCACGGAAGCCTCAACTCACCCCAGAACCAGCTCTTTAGTCTAGTTCTTACCATGTCCCACCTGTGACCCCACCCCAGAGTATCACGTCCCCTGCGTGTGGCCTTTGGGCATGTCCCCCTCTTTGAGTGGAAGCAAATGTAAAGTCCGGGGAGGCCCTCGGCAAACGCGGGTGAACCCAGGGTGAACGCACCCCACCCCCTGTGGAGACGCAGAGTCCTGGGCCCTGCCCCAGGCAGGCGGGATCAGACTGGGCACAGGACCTGGGCACCTGCATTTAACAAGTCCCCTCCCACCCCACGGAGGGAAGAGGAGATGCCCAGGGGTCCCGCACCATGCCCCCAGTCCAGAGGATGTCTACCTGTGGGGTACGCTCCCATCTGGCCGGGAAGGGTCCCCGAGGCCCGCCGGGGGACGCCAGGGGTGAGAGCACCATCTGTAACAGAGCAGGTCTGTGATTACGGTGAGAACAGGCAGCTCGCAGCTACGAGGTGCTGGCACCCCAGCTCTGTCTGGAACAACAGCCATGTGTCCACACCCCTACAAGCCACCCCGCACACGGCCTCCCTTCCTCCAGTGCCACGAAGCCCGGCGAGGACGGACGGCGTGTGCGCGTCCTTCTGTGCTGCAGCAAACGCCCCCAGGCTTGGAGGTGTCTGCAGAAAGCACGAACAT
Organism: Pteropus medius; assembly: GCF_902729225.1. NCBI lineage: Eukaryota > Metazoa > Chordata > Mammalia > Chiroptera > Pteropodidae > Pteropus > Pteropus medius. The sequence goes on along the minus strand of NW_024349804.1, from coordinate 13,154,426 downwards.
GCCACATCGCTCTTCCGGAGTCTGAAAGGCGTCTCGCCGGCCAAAAGCAAGGTGTCGGCAGGGCCGGCTCCTTCTGAGGCTCCAGGGGAGAATGTGTTCCCTGCCTTTTCGAGCTTCTAGAGGTGCCCGCACGCCTTGGCTCACAGCCCCTTCCTCCGTCTTCAAGGCCAGAAGCCCAGAACCTTCGCTTTCTCTCAAACTCCAACCCCAGGATAATCTCAGCTCAGAATCCATCACTTAATCCCATCTGCGAAGTCTCTTTGGCCACAGGAAGTCATGTATGGATGCACAGGTTCTGGGATGAGGATGTGGACTTCTTTGAAGGCCATTATTTTGCAGACCACAGAGAGGAGGTGACGGCTCAGAGGGAACTTGGGGTCTGGAACAGACAGACCTGCGTCCTGATCAGGCTGCACCAGGGGTGACACGTGCCTTGTGAGGCTGGAGGGGTGCGGCTCGCAGCCTGGCGAGGATTAGTGACATACCCTGAAGTTTGGGGTCAGAGGAGGGGCTCACATAGGGACCAGAGCCGAGGACGGGCTCTGGAGCTCCGAGTGGCACTCAGTCCTCTGCTGTCACCCCCCGCTCCTCCATCCAGCTCCCAGTCTGCATCTTGGCCGGGCGCCTCGTCTCTACCCTGCCCAGTCTGCTCATCTGTAAAACGGGACGAGCAACCGAGGCCTTAGGGTCGAGGCGAATCTGATGGGGAAAAGCCTGTGGCTGCGGCAGAGAGTGAGCTGGAGTGCGGCCGGTCACCCCGCCACCTCCGGACGTCCTGCTGAGGCCTGGGCACAGCGCCGCCACACCAGCCTCGGACCGGGCAGTGCTCTGGTGCTGCTTTCTGCCCTCTCCCCCTTGGCATCTGCTGGCCGCCCAGAGCACACCAGCCCCACGCCATCTCAGTGCCTGGGAGGCCAGAGCCCACGTCCAGGCCTTGCTTGCTCTGTGTCCCCAGGACCCGCCACACAGCAGGGACTCAGGCTCCTGTCAAGTCCCAGAGAAGCATATGGCACCCAGATCTTGGCTTGAAGCTCCATCCTCCAATTCAGAGACGACCGTCACCAGTATCAAGACAAATCACCATCGCAGCCTCCAGCCCTGCTGTGCGGAGGGGGACACGGCGATTCTGGGGGTGCTACTGCCCCCCATACCTGGCCGTGAAGGCGAAGAATCACTGCCGTGCCCACGCCGAGGGGCGTCCCACAGAGAAACTGGCCTGTATTCTCCGAGGGGTCAACCTCCAGCTTAAAGGCCCAGGAGCCGTGACAACAGCGTGGCCCAGGCTTTCTCCGCTCTAAGGGACGTTACGATGACGAGATCCGGCGAGGTCTCAGATGGTCATTTAGACCCGAACGTGATGTCGGAGCCCTGTGGCACGGTGGCTCTGTCAAGGGCATGTCCCAGTTTTAGGAAATACACACGCCGAAGTGTTTGGGGTCCAGGGGCACGGTGTCCGCCGCTCGCCCCGAAACGGCTCAGAAAGTAGTGCGTGTGAATAAGGGAGAGCCCTGTGGAATGCCGACAGCCGGGGAAGCTGGGTGAGGGGGTTATTTGCGTCATTTCCTGCCGCTTTCATCGTCAGCGTGGATCGTGAGGAGACACCTCGGAGGCGAAGGTGCTCTGGGTGGGCGCGCGTCGCCGAGCGGCCGGATCGCGCGAAGCCGGGCGGCGCCCTGAGCGAGCCGGCGGCCGCGGGCGGCCCTGGGCTGGGCTCGCAGACGCGCCCTGGTGCGGGCGTCACCGTGCGTCACGGAGCCGCGCAGCTGCGGTGGAAAGGCACAGAGCTTGCCTTCAGCCGCGGCACCAGCCCTCGCCCGTCCTCTGCTCTAAGGGTCCCCTCCCCCCCACCCCCACCACGGGCTGGGCTGCCTGCGGGAGGCGGGAGGCGGGACCCAGCTCCTTGTCCTCTGACCCCCCACTTGCGGCCTTTGGGGGCCGGATTCCATGCCGCTGGTGGGCTCCCGGCTCAGGTCCCCACAGCGCCCCCGTTCCTGGCCAGGCCTGCGGGATGGGGTGCTTTGTGAGTCGGCACCCAGAAGGGTCACCCGGCCCTCCTCATCTCTACCTAGACCTGGAAGGACCAAGGTGACAGGTTTACAAGTGCCTCCGATTGCCAGGCATGGACCAGTGAGGCTGAGGCCAGGCTCCTCGTGTGCGGTTTAGTTTCTGTTCTCCCGATGCACCGATCATTAATCGGTCGTTAATATTTACTGAGCATCTACTGTGTGCCAAGCCCTAGAGTCTCAAAGGGCAACTAGGCAGGTGGTCGGGTTGAAGGGGGTTGCCTAGGGAGGGACAGGAGCCTGGCTCGGAGAGGGGCCTGAGCACAGCTTGGTTTTCCCCTGAGGAGGTCAGAGACGGGGTCCTGGAGACCACTTGGGCCAGCGGTCAGGTTTCCAAGTGGGAACAGTGGCCCGCAGCAATCAGGATTAGAACCAGGTCCCCGGGAAGCCGGCCCACCTGGCCTCCCGCAGGGTACGAGGCCACGGCCCACGGCGCACCCGCTCATCGCGCTCCGGCCCCGCTCTGGTCCCGGCTCAGCCACTGGCCCCTCTCCCCCTCGGGCCTCCGTTTGCCCGTCCTGAGGAATCGGGGTTTATGTCCTAAGGACTGAGAGGGACGGTGAGGACGCAGGGTCTGCAGGAGCCGCGCGCGTGGGAGGGCGGGTCTGAGGCCTTCCGCCTGCTGCGAGCCGCTTCCGTCGTGGCTGCTTCCGTCGTGGCTGGCGGGCCCCTGGAAATCACGCGCCGGCCGCCAGCGACTTGGTGGCGGTCATTCTCTCTCTGGCCCTGGGCCGGGCCGGGCAGTCGGCGGGGTGGACCCCGAAGGCTGCACTCACCGTGGCCTCTGCCCGGAGCCGTGGCCTCTTCGCATCCCGCTCGCTCCCAGCCGACCGACGAGCTGGCGGCCACTCTCTGGACCTTGTTGCCACTGCCACCTGAGGGCCCTGCAGGCACCCGCTCCATCCGGGCCAACTCCTCCGGGCCAACTCCTCCGCGGCTGCTCACTGGGTCCCCCATGAGCAGCGGTGGCCTCAGCACCGAGGACTCGACATGCTGGGCTGGCGTCTGTGGAGAGAGAAGGCGGTGACAGCCTCTCAGGGAAGACAGGACCCTGGGACTCACATGGACGTGACCGCCGGCGTGGGGGGTCAGGGGAGAGGACCCCACCGTGCCTGGCGGACGCCTGTCACTCCCTCTGCAACGAGCACGGGTGCCCGGAGCAAGCTGTGGGAGCCCCGTGCCAACGTGTGCGTGGTGGTCTGGCCCACGCCAGCCGGGCCCGGCGGATGGACGTGCCCCGAGGAACCGGCTCAGAGCCCGCGGTGTGACCGCCGCTCAGAACCTGACCGTGCATGACGCGTGAGAGCGAGGACCGTGAGGGAGCAGGGGGCAGCGATGTCCCGTCACACGCGGTGGCACCGGGGCTTGGAGACAAGCCCACCCACGTCCCGCCAGCAAGCACTGAGACCGCCCCTCCCCCTGTTCACTCCACGCCCCACGAGCTGTGACTCCAGCCTCGCTTCCCACGAGATCGGTGGCTCCTGTAATAACCTCTCGACAACCCCGTCCTGTTTGGCAGGAAACGAGCCAGGTCCCCGGCAGCCCCGGGCGGGAGGAAGTAGGTGGCCGAAGGCAGGGAAGAGGGAGTGGCCAAGGCAGGCTTCTCCTATCCCCAGGGTGCCCCCGGGGCCCCAAGAGCCACTGTCATGCCTCACTCTTTCCCGGGGTCAGAGGTGAACGCTGAGACAGCCATGCCGCCTGCGCTCCCGCGACGGGGGGCTTTGTCGCCAGCTGGAGGACACAGGAGCAGACAGGCAGGGGACGCAGCGCCGGTGGCAGGGAGGCAGGCAGCCTGGGCCCGGTGCGGCGGGCACGGTCACAGCTGACACCTGGCACAAGCGTGCCACGTACGGGGCGGTCACTTGCATCCTGCCTGCCTCCCACGTGTGCATCTGCGCCCCGTGCCGGCCTGCACCGGGCGCTCGGGGACGGGTGCCGGAGGACAAGGAAGAGTCCCTGGGCTCAGGGAACCTGCCCCCTGCTGGGCGAGACCTGCCAAGAGGAGGGACGACTGGGGACAGTCGTACGCGTGGTTCCTAGACACAGCCCAGCGACGAGGACGTGGGCGCAGCCTCCACGGGAGACTTTCTGCCCCGCTGGTTCCCACAGGCCTTGCCCGGCCTCGCCCGCCGCCAGCTCCGACGCAGAGGGGCGGCCCAGACCGCAGCCCGGCGGGGGCCGCTGGCCGCGTCGGCATCAAGCCGCCCTGCGGGGGGTCTTCTTCCTTTGGCCTTCATCCTCTTTGTTCAGCTTATTGTGGGGACAAACTGGGGGGCCGCCCGCAGCCTGGCCTGGCACCTGATCCCAGGGAGCCTGGGTGACTGCTCCATGCCTCAGTTTACCCACCGGAGAATGAGGATGAAAACACCGCCTCGCAAGGAGGTCGATGGATGAAGCAAACGTGGGCCGGCAGGGGGAGAGGAGGTGCCGGTCCAGCCCGGCACGGGTTTGGGGGGACTGGCCAGAGCTTTCACGGGGCGCGTCCTGAACAAATACTTCGAAGGGCCGTGTAGGCCTCGTTCTCCTCCCCAGGAAGACGCCTCAAGGCTCGTCCGGTCGTCCCCGGTACTGGTGTCCACCGGAAGCTCAAAGGTGACTTTAATTGGAAATGGGGCCTTTGCAGATGACATTCAGATGAGGGCGCCCTGGCTTAGACTGGGCCCTGAGCCTGGTGACTTGTGTCCTCATAGGAAGAGGAGGGACCCTCAGACACGGGAGAGGACACATGGTGACATTAGACAGACCGGGGTGATGCCACCACAAGCCCGGGAGCACCTGGAGCCACCGGGAGCTGGAAGAGGCGGGAAGGAGCCTCGCCCGGCGCTGCTGACACCGACCCCAGACTTTTGGCCTCCGGACCGAGAGCAAATCTCTGGTATAAGCACCCAGCGCGTGGGCTTGGTTATGGCTGCCCCTGGACACTCGCCCGTCCCGCCGCCCGGTGTGTCGGCTTTGTCTGCTGTGAGGCAGGGTGACCCTCACCCACACGGGGGTACTCTCCTGAGGGAACGGAGTGATTCAGGCCAACGCCCAGCACGGGGGCGGGGAGGGGGTGTGTGAGCAGCAGCCGTGTGGCGATCACGTATCGACAGCCACCACCCTGAAGTAGCCTCCTCTAATCCCCACAGCGGCCTGGGGCACAGGGGTCGGCGGGGGCGCCTCGTGCCCATCTCACAGGCTGGCAAACTGAGGCTCGGCGAGACTTCGAGGCTGCATTCGACGCCTGGTGGGTCTGAGCCCGGCACTCGAGCACAAGCCCTATGCCCTTCACCTGTACCCGCCTCGGCCCGTGCACCACCCCCAGCCACAGGCCACCCCGCCCTCGCTCAGCCGGCCCACGTGCAGGCAGCCCCAGGCCCCGGCACCAGCTGGCACCACTGACTGCCCGACGTGGCTCTGCCATAATTTCTATGAGCCTCACAGACCGCAAAGGTCGGAAGACCCCTTGGACAGGGCTGGGGGTCTGGGGCTCCTGGCGGGGGCACCGGAGACCCGTGCAGACTTTCAGGGGTGTCTATAGACCACGTACCTGGGTTCCCACCCCCTTCCCCCAGAACTTTCTGGTTGGTGCCCCTGGCCAAGGCGCTCGTCCCATTTTGCCGCTGGAAAAGAGGCCCAAGATGGTGACTTGGAGTGGCCAGGTCACGGCTACGTTGCCACCCCAGGCTGACCACTTGTGACATCTGCCCCACGTGGTGCCAACACGGTGTGCAGGCCACTCGAGACCCCTCAAGCTGGAGTCCCTCGTTGCTGGCTAGGTTCCGCGTCTCATCCAGACACACCGGAGGCCCTGGCTGGGTGCCCAGGTGGGGGCGCGTCGGGCTGGGTGGCGGAAGCCTCCGTGCTGTATCGAATCTGACTTCACTGCGGGCGCCACCCTGCCAGTGCCCGCGAGCAGCATCCCTGGAGTTCTGGCTGGTCCGCCAGCAGCCAGTGCCCACGGCCTTCCAGACTCTCCGGCTTCAGTGCTGCCCCTGACCCCCAAAACGTTGGGAAAGTCTTCAAGAATGTGACAGGTAGAAACTGCTCTTAGATCCGACTACGGGAGGACCCTGCTTGTGGCAACGCCTGTCTGCCGGTCCCCCCATTCCTGCGCCCCCAGTGTCCCCAGCGACCTGCCTGTCCCAGCACCCTCGTACCTGTGCTCGATCTTCAGAGACAGCTTCTGGGCCGGCGGCCACAGGACAGCAGGCGCCGGTGGCTGCTCCCGGCTCCTCCCTGGCTGGCCCTACCGGCTGCCTCACCGGCCAAGGCAGACGGCAGCGGCCCGGCCAGGCCGACTGCTCAGCGGTGGCCACCACCCCCTGCTTCCTGCCCCACTTCCTCCCTGCGCCTGGGGCCAGTGGCGAGAGGCGGGTTGATCATTAGCTCCTTCCTGGACCAGCTCCAGGCCCCGGCCAGCCCCTAGGCTCTGGGGTGGAGGCCCGGGGACACCCAGGCTCTCGCCTGGCCCCTGGGATTGGGGAAGTCGGCAGCTGCCAGCCTCAGCCTGTGTTCTCTGTTCCCCTTCTACTTACTGCGCTCACCCTTACACACAGACTCGGGCACACGTGTGCGTACACACGCAGACACGCACGGGCACTCGCACGCACACACAGGTGCAGCTGCTTGCTGCTGGCCTAACTAGCGAGACACGGGACGGATGGGGGCCGGCCCACAAGCTCGCCTCCCTTCTGGGCCTTCGGGCTGGATCAGGGTCCCACCGGGGAGTCTCGGCCCCGCTCGCTGGGAGGTGGCACCCAGTCTCCTGCTGGCGCAGACCAGAAGCAGAACTAACCAGCAGTCGCCCTGCCTCCTGCCCTCGCGAGGCGCTGGCTGACGGTCCCAGCCCAGCCCTAGAATAAGAGCAGGAGGACTTTGAAACTAAGGCACTACGTGTGTTAGCTGTATCCCAATTAAAATCTTTAAAAAAAAACGAAATAAAATGAAACAGGAGGGCAGCCTTTACACACGGCCTGGTTTCACGCGCGAGTCTCGAAGGTAAGCGGTCATGTGCCTGTGTTACAGATAGGGAGACTGAGGTTCAAGGGCGTGGGACATGCCCGAGGCCAGTGACACTGGCCGATGAGCTGGAACCAGGTCTGACAGACCCTGGGGCTCCGAGGTGGCACTGCTGACACCTTATCACAGCGGGCCTGCCATGTGATGTCCCCTTACCACAGGGGGGCTGCCATGGGCACTGTAGTCCCTGGCCTCGACTAAATAGAAGCTGACCCCGGCTGTGACAACCAAGCACATGTCCAGACATTTGTCCCCTGGGGGGGCAATGTCGCCCAGGCTGAAGACCATCCCTCTAGGCTGAGCGACTTCCGGGCGACACCCCTCCCATCCACGGCCTGCCCCTTCCTCGTCCCCCACACTCCCATCCACCGGGCATTATGCGGTCACCTCTCATGTCCTCCTGCTGCCCTTGGGGCTCAGGGAGGCCTGGCACCCTGTCCTGGAGGCCCTGCGGGGCTCAGGCTCTCGCCGCCCACTTCCTCGCAGACACCTGCCGCTCCGCCCCCCACTTCCTCCTCCATCGTCTTCAGTGGTCCCAGCCCAGCCCAGCGGACAGGGGCCTCCGTCCAGCCCCCTGTCCCCCACCTCGCAGCCCTTGCACAGATAGCGCGGCCCCGCCCACGGCTCCGGGGTGGGCTCGTCCTGCACCTTCCTTGTGTGTGTGTCGAGGTGGGGGCTCTTCTGCGGGGTCCACTCTCCTGGACGAGATTGCGGTCCTCACCCAGAGGTGGGTGCCCAGCGTCATCGTGTGGCCCCCGGGACCCGCGGATGCCCACGAGGGGGCCGCATCGCCCACGCCAGGTCCTCCTCGCCCCGCTGCACACCGTGGCCTTCCAGACGCCCTCCCTGGCCTCACCCGCCCCGTTGTCTCCAGCACAGGCTGCCGATGGGCGGGAGCTGGGCCGGCCGACGATGCCCACGTCCACCCGCACGGCCTTGCAGGCCAGCTCTGCCGCGCGGGCGTTCGGCCTCGGCATCCCAGCTTGCGCAGAGAGAGTGGGTGGTGGGTGAGGGTGAGTTGGCCTGTGGTCTTGTTCTGGGCCACTCTGAGGGTTCAGCTAGGTTCCAGAATTTTCTATCAGGCTGTGCCCAGAGCGCACCACACAACCGAGCTTAGGCGTCAGCCAGTGTCCAGGCCTCTCTTGTGGCCTCTGCCCTCCAAGGCCAGGGAACGGAGCAGTCCAGACGAGCGGAGAAAGAGGGACGTGTCTGGAAGTTCGGTCCCTGGCCCAGCGCCCGCCCCACGCATGGGGCTGGCACATCCCACTGCCCAGTGGGGCCCCGGGGGGCTGGTGAGGGGTGGGCGAGGGCACCGAGGCCTCCCGCCCTAGACACCCGGCCTTGAGCATGGCCCCCGCCTCTCCTGGCCCCGGCTTCTGTCTGTGAGGTGGGGCCCCCATGCTCCGCCCGCTCCCCAGGCCCCCACGCCACGCAGATCGCGAGACGCCTGGCATCTGCTCCCTCTGTTTTGCTGGAAATGGTGTTGAGAGGGGCCCCAGACCGGCTCCACGTCCGCGAAAGGATCTGGACACACTTCCTCCCCTGGCCATTGTCCCTACGGTGGCCCGAGACCTGTATCCTGTTTGTCTCAGCAGCTGTGCTCTCGGCCCAAGGCCAGAGGGGGTTTCCAAAAGCCATCCCAACTGTACCCAGCACTCAACTCTGCACAGAGCACCTCGGTTCTGCAAGAGCACCCCAACTCTGCACATTGCGCCTGGAGTCTTCAGAATACACCCCCACACTGCATGCTGTACCCCGAACTCACAGAATGCACCCCGACATTGCAAGTCTACCCTAACCTCCTCAATGAGAGTGACCCCAACTCTGCACCCCGGGACCACAGAACACACCCCACTTTCTTTGCAAGCCTGGCCCCAACTACAACCTCACTGAGCACCCCAACTCTGCACCCCGAATCCACAGAATGCACCCCGACTCTGCACAACGCACCCTGACTTCACAGAGTGCTCCTCGATCCGCGAGCGCCGGGCTCGGCACCGCCCACCCCGGCCTCTGGAGGAAGAACATGGCCTTCCGCATGGAGCTCCCCAAACAGAGGGCCCCGCCTGGCCTGCGAGTCCCTGTGGGAGACCCTGTCGCTCCCTGGGCCTCGGTCTGCCCCTTCCTAAGTGCCGTCTGAGCTCGGCAGCCCTGAATCCCCACATGGCCGTGTCGTCTTGAAGGAAGAGTCGGGGCCTCGGGGTCAGCCAGAACACTGGGCAGGCTGGGCCTTTACCTGGTCAGCCCACTCCAGGTGTGCGGCTTGCCAAAGGCTCCCACGACCACTTCCAGGTGACAGCAGACAATGAAGCCAAGGAGAGGCCCCCTCACACTCTCCTCCTGAGGGCTGACCTGCAGCCGGCCATAGAGAGGGTCTCTGGAACGCCGGCCCCGGGCGGGCTGCGGGGTGCGCCTAACCTCCAGTCCGCAGGCTGCCGGTTCTCCCCAGCAGCCCCGGCACGGCACACGGCAAGACCTGCCTGAGCCACATCGTCACTCTGGGCAGGCGCGGCATCTGCTTTGTGTAAAGGGCCTGAGGGTGAATAGTTTGGCTTTTCCAGCCTCGGGGTAGGTCTCTGCCACAGCCCCGCCATCATGGCACGGAAGCAGACTTGGCCACCGCGAGCTAGCCGGTAGGCTGTGTGCCAATAAAACCATATTTATGAAAAAGAGGCTGGATTTGGCCCTGGGTCTGGGCGCTGCTTCTGGAGGTGGGGCGGGGGAGGTTGGTGCAGCATCTCAGGATCCCCGGCCAGGGCAGCCAGGGGGCAGATCCCTGCCACATGGAGCGGGGAGGGCTCAGGAAGAGGGCTGCGGTGGGCCCCGCACGGGGCACAAGGGACAGCGTCGAGGACCAGCTACACACCGTCTTATGCTTGAAGCCGGCTCAGGCCAGCATGATAGGGATGTGAGGCCGTGTCTCGCACCCTCCTCCATGCTCACGGCCAGAGCGAGTGTTTTCGTGAACTGATGCTTCTTGCGCAGGGGACAAGCACCGAGTAGAGAAGGGTGACGGCAGCGAGGCTGAAGGGCGGGCCTCTCGGGGACCCCGAGGCTCAGGAAGAAAAGCCCCTCGACCGAGGTCACGGGGCGCCTTCGAATCGAAGGCGACTCTGAGGGGTCGGCTCCCGGCCCAGGTCCCACCTGGTGATCATGCCCACACCTGTTCTGGCTCCAGGCCAAGCAGTGACCCCCATCTTTCCTGGCCTCTGGTGCAAGGACTATGAGATGAAGGTGTGGCCTGGCTCTACGAAGTTGCCCAGAGAGACAAAGGGACAAAGACGCCACCAAACCTTCCGCCCAGCACATTCCTGAGCCCCACCCAGGTCTAAGGGGCTGCAGGAGGGAATCCGCCAGGGGCGCCGTTCTGGGCGGCTTCCTCCACACCCAGGTCTGAGCAAGGACGTGTCTTAGGACAGACACCACTGGCCTGCAGCCCACCACCGGCTGCCTCTGGACAGCACGGAAAGTCTGGAACCGGGCCCGTGCCGAGCGAGGGCTGCGTGTTTGTTACGCGGGCCTCGGCAGCTGAAACCACCACATCATGGACGAGCAGAGCGCTGGGCCCCGTGGTGGCGGGAACCGCTCTTTGCAAAACAAAGATACCAGAACCAAACAGGCCTTTCAGATGACTGATGGCTGCCCCAAGCCAGGTCACAGGCCCTCAGGAAGCGGTCAGCAGTTCCGGGCCTGGGCCGGCACCGAAGATGCCCCCCACCCCGGCCTCACTTGGCCTCGGTCATCCGCCTGTCCGGCAGGCGTCGGGGAATGGCTGACTCTGCACAAGGGCGAGCTGACCGGGTGCCTGGGCGTTTGTACCAAGGATGCCCCCAGAAAGTACTGCTTCATCTGGGGAAGTGGGGCAGCCAGCGGGGTGGGGCTTTGGGAAGAGGGGCGCTGCCTCCCAACACCCCGAATAATGGCCCTTGGGCACTGGGAGGAAGTTGGTCAGAAAGGCATAAAGGCTGTTTTCACGGCCCGCAGAGGGCACAAGGCCCCGGCTGGTGTGTCCTCCTTGTCACGTCTCCCACCATGGGCAGGCCTGAGGTCACGGGGTGACTGGGAGGGGTGCACAGAGCAGACAGAGCAGAAGGTCCCAGAGGAGGAGGCATGACGTGAGCCTTTTTCCTTGGAAGCCTGAGGACTCACTCCAGCTCACAGACGAGCCCAGGGACACCTCGACCCCCAGGGCCCTCGCTCCCAGAGCCCCGACATTCCTGATCCAGGGTGCGGGGCCCCCGCTGGAAGTCTGGACATCCTCAGGAGCCCAGTCACCAGAGGTGGACCTGAGCTTGGCTTGTGCAGCGTTAACCCAGGAGGACACACGTACGCTCCCCAAAGGCCTCGCGGGGGAGGGAATGGCCTCCGGCCGGGCCCATCTCCCCGGAAACCAGGCCCAGGTCACGGCAGGCTGGCTGAGGCAGAAGGGCGCATGGGACCATCCACAGGCCTTTCCGGTGTCCCCCGGTGCCAGGACCTGGGTGACGCTGTCCATCCCGGGCTGCTGTGGCAGGTTAGGGGTGCAGCCCCTCTGCTCTCTCCCCCAAGGACCTCCAGAGCCTCTACGGGGGTGTCCTACATCCTGCCCTCCGCCTCCACTCGTCCTGCACGCCCCGACTGCCCTCCGTCAAGGCCACCAGCACCCTCCGTGCCGCTAAATGCCGCGGTCGCTTCCCTGGCTGCATCTCGCCGGCCCCTCGGCTGTCACTCCCGCCCAGCCAGCCATTCCTCTCGATGAGAGGGCACAGGTCCGGGATTTCTAGAACCATCTGCTCATACTGACAACCTAAGATGCCACCTCAGACCTGAGGGCAGAGCCGGCACCTCTGGGCTTCCCCCTGGAGCGGGACTGGACAACCGTCCCTGGCTGCCCACCCACCTCTCTCCCCATCCTCAACCTCGGGAACCAGCTCCTTCCCTTCCCCCACCCGTCCACTTCGAAGCCCCCAGCGCCCCTCTCCACGGGCGGCCTCCAGTCCCCAGCTTTGCACATCGCTCTCCCTGGCGACCTCCTCCAGGCTCTGACCTTGCTCAGTCTAAGCCTGCGGGTCCCCCGGAGGCACTAGCTCCTTCCAAGGCCTTCGCTGACTGTGGACGAGGCGGCCTTCCCCGGCCCCTGAGGCCATGAGCACGTCCGTGCTAGAGCTGGGGTCTCCGTCTAGGCTGCCGCTTGGTTACCTCGAGAGGCACCTCGAGAGGACCCCACAGCTAAAAGTTCCTCCAGGGCACTGATGGGGCGCTCTGCAAGTGTTTGTTGAATGACTAGCAAACAGAGGCCCCGGCAGTGGGGAAGTGAGCCGCCCAATCCCCGCGGGAGGCTGAACAGGAGCCGTGTGGGCAGATCCTACCTCTCCCAGACGTGCAGAAGGGGCAGACCCCTGAGTGACCCGCACCACCGGTCAGGCAAAGTCACACGTGACTCTGGCCCTTTGCCTCTGTCCGGTTTCCCACCGCACACTGTCTTCCTGGCTCTCCAGGGAGGCAGCTGTGTGGGAGGGAGTCACGAGGGCCTGAGCTGGGCGTGGGCCCCAGGGACATCTCTGGACCTTGTTTAGTGAGACCTGTTGGGAGGGGGCGGGGTGAGCAGGGCCTGGCTGCAGCTCTCTCCGCCCCTCTGACTGGAATGCCGGAGAGATGGGGCAGGGTCACGGCCTCATCGGTGGGCCCCCCGGGCAGCAGCCCCTGGTCGCCGAGGTCCAGACTTACCAGCCCAACTCTGTGCCGGGCCCAGGGCAGGACACCCCCGGGGATGTGCATGAATCAGGTGGCCCTGTCCCCAGAGCACTCGGCCTTGTGGCAACAACAGCCGAGGACACAGGTGGAGGAGGGCTGGCTAGGTCTTGTGTAAAAGGTACTTCAGCGGGGATTCGTCTGCTGTTTTTCTCCGTCCTTTTAATTTTTAACAAAAAATGTGCTGCTCGTTTCGGTCCAGAGCCAGGCTGGACTCCGGCCACTCTGCCGGCAGCTGTTTTCAGCTGAACTGCGCCTGAGAAGTTGACCCCTTTGCGATGTCAGAGACCAGCGAACAGTGAGGGCCAGGGGCGGACGGTTCTTGTCTGTCTGTTGCCTTAAAGTATACGATGAATCTCTCCCCTGAGTCACCTCCTGGCTCAGCAGCACCCAGCATCTGTCAGCGCACCCTGGGTGGCTGCAGAGAGCAGTGCGGGGGCCAATCCAAGGGCAGGTTACCAGCCAGCGCCCATCAAACCACCCCCCGCGTGCGCCCTCTGACCAGCAGCCCCACCCCCGGGAACTGGCTCTGCAGACGCCTGCCCGCCTCCGCGATGGCACGGTGACAAGGGCGTGGACACTCAGCATAACAGCGACACCTTGGACGTAACCCAGGTGTCAAGTCAATCACGCTCCAGCTGCGCGCCAGGCAGCGTGGGCCGTGATAAGGAAGGAGGCAGCTCTCGGCGCCGACGGGAGGGTGTCTGAGGCTTGAGCCGCTGAGCACGTGTGCGCTGTGCTACCTTTGCCGCGCTAAAGGGGCTTAGAACACGGCCCTGCGTGCCGCGTCTGTGAGGAGAAGCCGGGGCAGGGGACGAGCCGAATGGCGGCGGGGGCCGAGGAGGGGCGGGGGTCTGTAAGGCGGAGAACCTCTTCTGTGGGATGCTGAGACGCTGGAGACATGACACGCCGCACTTGTCAAAAGACCCTGAACTTCACAGCGCAAAGCGTGGACCTTACGTGTGCAAATGAGGCAAGTTTTAGGAGGACAGGGGAATCCCCGGAGGGACGCAGAGTGTGACCAAACGGTGAGCGGGGTGCCAGCCGCGTGAAACAGCCTCACTGCCTGAGCAGCTCGGACGGTGCTGGACTCTGCGAGACTGAAGGCAGCAGCCTCGCACGCGTGCCCCGGGCTCAGCCTCCCCACGGGGACCGGTTACCAACGCTTTACTTTTGTGCCCGGTTAGACAGCCAGCCGTTAAGTAGATGGACGGGAGAAGCCGGCTACATCACTGTCAGAGCAGTGACGGGCTTTGGGAAGACGTCAACGAGACGGGGCTGGAACGGTCTGCGTGGTGATGGGTCAGAGCTGGAGACGTCACCGTGGATTCATACTCAGGTTACACACAGAGGTGCTCACTAGATACGTGTGTACACGTGGGTTAGGTACACATGTATCCATGTAATTCACAGTTCACTTAATATAGACACTCATGTTGCCTGTAGAGAGACTTATCAGATATGTGTTCACACATCCATAGGTCGTATACGCATGCTCACAGATATGTATATATCCGTGGACCGGTATACTTACAGATGCGCGCATATTCATAGGTCGGTGTACTTTATACTTATAGATCCAGGTATATGCACGGGTTGGTATACACACTTATATCTCTGTACTCTGTCAGCTGAGAGGTCCTTAAAGAAAAGATACCAGGTAGCAACAAGCACACTCCGAGCACAGAGAGACCTTGGTCTCTAAGACCATTCTTTGACACCGGAAATGAGGACTTGGAGAAATGACCGATTCTAGGGCTGGGCCAGGAAATGTGGACAATCGGCCTGGATGTAGAGCCGGAAAAGTAGGGAAGTAACAAATGAAATGAATGAATGAATGAATGAATGAACGAACGAATGAATGAACGAACAAAATCCCACAGTGACGGAATACGTCAAAGGGACCCAGGAGCCAACTGAAAGGGCTCCCAGTGGCCAAGGCAGGAAAAAATCTGAGTGACCAAATTAAGTACATTAGATAATAACCCAAAGTAGAAAACAAATCCATGTCTATCTGATATAAATAAGTGATTGGGCAAATAAATTAACAAGGGAGGAAAAAAACAGACCTCCCATGCAGAAATCAAGATAATTTACGTAGATACTCGCCCCCAAGGCGGGGAGCCGGCCCCCCATCCTCAGGCGTGGCTGTGCACGGTGACCGCCTCCCCAGGGGGATGGTGTGGAGGGGGAAGAGAGGGCCTGCCCGGGGACCAACACGACGACCTCGGCCAGGTCCACCTCACAGTGACAGGTCAGTGACAGGTTGTGCGGACAGCATGTGCCCTTGACCTCGGGGCGGGAGGGGCACGTCACCTCTGTGGTCTTCCTCCCAAGAGCCATAACCCCTCTACTCATGAGAAGGTCATCAGAAAAATCCCAGTTGAGGGACAGTCTACAAAATACTTGACCAAGACATCTAAAATGAAAAAAAAAAAATCACCAAAAACGAGAGAAGTCTGAGACGCTGTCACAGCCCAGAGCGGCCTGTGGAGACGTGACGACCGGGTGTCATGGGACGTCCCGGATGGGATCCTGGGGCGGGAAGAGGACATTAGGTCAGAACAAAGGAAAGCCGAATCAACTATGGACTTGATCTAATAACGGATCGATACTGGTCCGTTAGGTGAGGCAAATGCCGTAGGAACGTAACGTTTCCAGCATGGGAGACCCGGTGGGGGCGAGAACTCTGTGCTGCCTTCACGACCGTTTTGTAAATCAAAACTATTCTAAAAAAAAAATCAAGCCTGTTTTTTAGAAGTCCCAGTGAGGCAGAACACACCCCGTGTGTGCAGAGAGGACCTGCAGGTGCCAACACAGCAAGGGCACACCATGCCCCAAGGGACCCAGGCCAGGCCCGGACCCCGCTGCCCAGGGCGACGTCCCAGGCTTGGTCAGCCCGGAAGCCAGTCTGTGCCACCCCAGGCACACCAGGCCGCTTGGGGCAGAGCCCGCTGTCCTCACCATCCCTGAAGCACGGGGACATGAGGCGGGTCTTTGGGAGATGTGGGGCCCCCCTCTGTAAACGGAGGGTGGGAGCAGACCCCTCTGAGGGTCACCTGAGAACCTTGTGAACAAACCCTGCTTGGGACCACGTGGGGAGAGGGTTCCCGCAGACCCTGGGGCGGGGGGGAGGGCCACCAAGCCCGCAGTGCACCCGGAGACTCTGAGGCCCAGAGCACCGTGGCCTTGCCCGTGGTTAGAGCTGCCAGGGGCCCAGGACCCTGGGGCAGAGCCTGTCCTCCTGGCCGGTCCCCCACCCCTGTCCCCATCGGCCTTCCCTGCCCCAAGCCCACGCTCAGGCCCGCCCTGAGGGGAGGGGGCGTTCCGGGGGCTACCGGGACTTTGGCCCCAAGAAGCTGGGCTGGGAGGGGGCAGACGTCCAGGGCGGCGGGGTAGCGTTAGAGGGAGGGAAGGCCAGACCGGCCGGGCCCCAGGCCACGGCTCCTGCCCCTCTCCAGGGTCACGGCACTGCCCCTAGCAAGACACCCTCACTTCGCGGACGGGGAAACAGAGGCTCAGTGGGGCCCAGACACTCAGCGGGGCCCAGAAACTCAGCAAGTATCAGAACCCCCGGTGCCGCTGCCCTGTGGGCCCCACGAGGCCCCCGACCCTTGGGCGGCATCTTCCCACTTAAACTGCCACCTGACGACGTCCAGCTTCACTGCCAGTTCTCACCCCTTTGCTCAGAAGGGACACCAGGCTGGCCCTCCCTTGGCCACCTGAGCCCCAGCCTGAAGTGGCGCTGCCCTGCTGCTCCCTGGCTAGACCAGTTATGGGGTGCACTCCCCATGCACACCCTTCCCGGGCCCCGCCTGTCCGACAGATGACCCTGAGCCTAGGGCTCAGGCCCGCAGTGTGGGAACAGCACCCCCCGGGCAGCCCCAGCCCGGGGGTCTAGAACTTACCCTGTTGGGGTGCAGACTCCCCAGGGGAGGGCACGGGAGAGGCTCCCCAGGGCCTCTCGGGACGATCTCCGTCACACAGCTCCCAGCCCGTGGGGGGGCAGGATGGTGCATGTTTCCCGTGAGGCCGGCCTTCCAGGTTCCAATCAGGTGGCCTGAGCAGTTGGCCGGGGTCATTGGCTGCGCCCTCGGCTGGCCCGCCCCACCAGGAAGGGGCCAAGTCTCCCTTTGACCTTCCTTCCTCCTCCTTATCGGCCATCCATCGGAAGTGTCGGCCGTCCCGGTCAGCTTAGCTTTCTGAGCGCAGGGAGGCGGGGCCGGGGCAGGTGGGCTGGCTTGCTGGGCGCAGGAGCTGGGCTCCCAGGCTCCACCTGGCATGCAGGGGGCTTTGGAGACGCCTGGGAACGGTCAGAGAGGAGCAAGGCTGGCCCTTGGACAGCTGCTGGGGCCTCCCCCACGGCCGGGCTGAGGACAGCTGGCCACTCTGGCCTGGGCCTGGTACGCCCCTGGCCAAGGCGTCCAGCGAACAGCTCCTGAGTACCTGCCGGGTGCTGGGCCAGCGGGGGGCCTGCCGGGGTCGGCAAAGGTGTGTAGGGTCTCTGTGTGGTGTTCAGAGAGGCTGGGCACGGAGCAGGCACCTGTCCACCTGCCAGGCCGCTGGAACCTCCGTGCCGCTGGGCTCCCCACACCTGGACCTGTGGAGGGGCGCGGGAGGCAGTCTCACGCTGCTCCTTCTCCCTAATTTTGATGGGCTCAGGATTCAGCCAGGAAGCGGGAGGCCTCCTCGATGTGGACGACGAGATGTGTGAATCGTCTGGCCTCGGGGACCGACTATACAGAGCCCGGAATTCACTTAAAAACAAACGAATCCCCTAAACCTAAACTCATTGTCTTATCCCTTTAAAGGTCATTTTAGAAATCTCGCTTAAAAAGAATAAAGCCGAGTGAGCCTCCCTTCCCAGCCACGGCCCCACGGGGCTGGCCAGGCCACCCCATGAGCCCGGAGAGGGCCGTTTTCAAGGCAGGCTTTCTCCGGCGTGGAGGCGAGTGATGCAATGAAGAGGAGGTGGCCCCGAGGGGCTGGCGGGACCCGCGGTAAGCCGGAAGCGCCTAGAAAATGAGCCTGTGCGGATAGGCCAGATCCCCGGGCAGCAAACGGGGTGTGTTAAACAGACACCGGGCCGGTCAGTTTCCTCCAGCCCAGAGGACACCTAATTGGACAAAGAAGAAAGGCCGAGACCTGCGGGCTGGGTGGGGACAGGCTGGGTGGGGACAGGCCTGTGACTCCATCAGCAGCTTTACACATGAAAAGCAGGCTGGGCCACACCCCAAGGCCACAGGAGCTTGGCTCTGACGTGGTCGCAGGAGCCGTCCTCACCGCGGGCCCTCTGCGAGGTGTCCATCCAGCCCAGGGGCCAGTAGGAACGTGCCAGACAACCACTGTTGCTGGTGGCAGAATACACGGTGACTCTGTGAAAATATTTTCAACTATTTTCCAAGGCCCAAGGAAGGGATTTCGAAACATCGGGATGATGGCCGCCTGTTTTTGCTTTTGGAAATGCTCTTTAGAGGAAAAAAATTGGACAGAATACAGAATGCTGGCTGTGGTCATCGCAGTGACGCAGCCGGGTGACAAATGTTTGCTGTGCTCTTTCTGTATTTTCTGGGTGTGTCACGTTTATAACCAGAAGATGGTTATTTTTGTAATCAGAAAAAACGCGGTCAGCGTGGTAATAAAAGCCATCTTTTGGGTGTGAGTTACTAAATGTAAGTGTTTACGAGCAGGTTTACGAGCCCAGGGATGGGCACATGAGGCTGCAGCCCCCCAAACTCCGACTCCTGGGTGGTTCTGGACCTCTGGTTCCACCCCACCCCATCTTCAATTCTTGGGGTGTTGTCACCTGCTCGTGTGTGTCTCCCTCCAAGCCCCGGGAGCCCTGGGCGGGGGGCTAGGGGGTGCAGGGAGCAGGGACTTTGAACAAGCCCCTCCCCCTCCCTAGACAGCGGCATGAGGCCAGCTCCCTGCAGGGCCCAGGTTCCCACACTCAGTCCAAATCCAGAGGAGCAGCTCTGCCCACCACTGCCCTCTGGTGGAAAATAGGAAGACTGACCACAAAGCACCAGCCGTGATCCCTGGGACGGGCGCTGGGCTGACCCCAGTGGGCGACCTGGAGTGCCCGGTGGACGACGCATGCCTATAATCACCCCCTCCGTAGAAAAGAGGGGCGTGGCTGTCCCAGGAAGCGATGGGTCCCCCTGGCTCTCCCCGCTTGCCGGATCCCCGATTCTTAACCCTATAGTAGCGTTATCAACGCAAGAACGTCCCGCCTGAGAAAAAGTCTTGTAAGAGTTTATTTGACCCAAACTGATGACGATCGCCAGGAAGCCGAATCTTCACGGATTGAGATTTGGAGAATGGCGTTCTGCAGCTCGTTTTATCCATTAGAATGAAAGGAGGAGACGTAGTGGGGTTCGTGACATCCGGGGGGTAGATTAGGGGGCTGGAGGAAGCAAAGCGGGGAAGCTCTGGGACTGGAGACGAAGCAGACAGAGAGATGGCACCTCTGTCCCCTGGCGGGTGAAGGGTAGTAATATTTGCAGCACAGAGAGATGGCATTGGGGGCAAAACAACGAGAGGGTCCGCGGTCCCCTGCTCTGGTGCGGAGGTCGTGCCTTCGAGGGGTCTGCAAAAGAAAATGACTCCAGCATTTCCAAGGTCTGTCACCTTAGATGCACTGGACAACAGACAACTTCAAAGCCAAAGACTGACCTTTGTCAAGGACGCCGCAGGCCTGGCACGGGACTGCCCGCGTGACCAGTTTTAGGAACTTTTAGGCTCAGAGCACCGTGCGTGGTGACTGTCAGGCCCCGGGTTTGTAGGTTTTTCATCCACAGTGGGAATAACTTAATGAGGCCCCTCGTTCCTAAAACCAGGCTGGGCTGGTAGGCGGGGCGGGAAAGGCTCTGGGTTCGCAGTCACAGGCGAGGCTCGAGACCACCTTCCTGATTGTCACCGCAGACGGGAGCGGCTTCAGGACAGTGTAGCTCTTGCGGGGACTTTTCCACCCCTGAGACAGAGACCTTTCCCCGCCACACGGCAAAGCCGGGTCACAGAGCATTGGGAGGTGATGAGCCACGTCCCCCAATCGGCCTGGGGGTCTGCTGGCAACGGGGCCAGAGGCTCAGGACAAGAGCCGGTGTCACTGTCAGCGACTGTCTCTGAGTTCCCTGCTGGGTGTGCACCCAAGTTGTCATCGACAGGTGGGGACACGGGACATTGGGGTCACGTGGCTAGGAGAGTCCAGAGTCCGGTGGGTTCTGGCCCTGCCGGGGCCCTGGGCCCGGGTGACCCAGTTTCTCTGGGCCTCGGTTTTCCTCTCTCCCACTGGGAGCCCCTACGCCCGAGCTTTCCTCCAGGCCCCTGTGGCAGGGGTGATGCCAGGCTGAGCTGTGTCCACCCCCCACCCCCAAATATTACGCTCACTTCCCAACCCTGGAACACGCGAACAGGGAAGCAGGGTCTTCACAGATGGAGATGACCATCCTGCTCGGTTAGGGCGGGCCCTGAATCCAAGGGCCGGAGACGGAGGCCCTGGCAGAGGCTGGCGCGGTGCCGTCGCAGGCCGAGGATGGCCGGGAGGCCCCAGAAGCCGGAGAGAGAGGGAGGGCCCGTCCCCAGAGCCCGGCCTGCCGCCGCCTCGGTTTCAGACGCCTGGGGTCTGGAGCAGGTGGAGAACGGGGGTCTGCTGTCTACGCCCCCCAGTTCGCTGTACATTGTTGCTCATCCAATGGCGGCTCCTCCCAGGCGGCTCGTCTGCCTCTCATCCCAGGCACCCCGGGGGCCCAGCCCAGCTCTTCCTCTCGGTTTCTCTGTTCCAGCCTGGGGCCTGGTCTCCAGGAAGCGGTCAGCAAGCGCCTGGCCTCACCTCCGAGCGGGCTCTTCTCTGCTCCCCACTTCTCCCGTTGCCCCTACATCCCCAGTCCGTTTCTGCTGTGCGAGCACAAACTTTAATTCCGAGAACGGCTTCTTTGACCAGCAGCCCAGACGCCTGGTCCTGTGCGGTGGGCATCCCTTCCAGAATCAGGCCCGCGCGTTCTGCTTCACGCCGTCCCTTGTAACGGGCCACCACGCGCGGTCCTCTGTGACGGCCAGACGTTGCCGAGTCTGCGACCGCTCGGCTAGAATAACGGGATAGACTCGGCCGCCGTGGAGAATCCATTACAGGTACCTCAAGCCAGCGCCTGTCCCCTTCCCATGGTACCCGGAGAATCCAGGTGCGCGATGGCGAAGCCGGCCTGAATTAGCTGAGTGACCCGCGTCTGAGAGACGGAGGCTCCGAGGTGTGAGTCATGTGTTATTTTGGCCCTGGTTTCACATGGCATGGTTTAAATTATTGAGTGGTTGGAAAGATCCCACAATGAAATCATCCTTCGTTTGTCTCTCCCTTTGGCTGTGAAGTAAACCAATTTGTCGGCTGTATTTGGAGGTGAAGGAAGGACAGGGGAACCTGCGGTTTGGGGCGAGAATGCCCCGAGGGGCCCTGGGACATGCTGTCGGCTTCCGCCAGCCACCGTGTGCCTGTGGCCAGCACGGTGGGTTTTCGGGGTGACATCTTTCTAGACCGGGCCCCAGTGAGCCCAGCCACACTGTGTGCCTCATGGTGGAAATACTTCGAGGGAGGCCTCAGCGGACCCAGGGCGAGGTCAGATGTGGGGAAGGGGCTCAGGGGGTCTGAGCTTGTCCCTTTTGGTTTGTTGAGTGAGGGGCGTCAGAGGGTACTACAGAGTGGGGGGGGCACCGATCCCGCAGCCCACTGGCTGCTCCCCTCTGTGCTGGAGACCCCAGGATGCCATGGAGACCCCAGGATGCCATGGAGACCTCAGGATGCCATAGGGACCCCTGGATGTCAAGGAGATCTTGAGATGCACTGGAGACCCTGGCATGAGCTGGACCCGGTTCCTCTTGGGACATCTGGTGTCCAGTGCAGGAGCCGGGCAGGAGACAGATGACGAGACTGTGGAATGATGCGGCAGTGACAGTCAAGGTCTCGGGGAGCAGAGGTGTGGCCCCTGGCTTGGCTGGGGAACAGGGGGCTTCTCCAAGGAGGGCGTCTGCAGCGAAGTCCAGAGGGTGGGGCTGAGCTCACCAGGTGAGGGTGACAGCCGGGGGCAGAGATCGGTGTGGTTCGGATCTGGGGTGGGGGGCCTCTCGCCTCATCACCCCGCCTCCCCAATGCCCCGGGGAGGTGATCGCGAGCCGGGAAAGGCACTGTGCCACGGGCTCTCTCTCCAGAAGGGCCTGGGGTGCGTTCCAGCTCCTCCACTCGGTGACAGTTTCCATTTGGGTGAAGGCCTCGGTTTCCCTGTCAAAGGGGACGACGGGGATAATGGCGTGGAGCCTCGCTGTGGCCACTTGCCTCGCCTGGCTTGGCCCTGGGCCTCCATCTCAGGTGCAGATTCATACTCACCCATGGCTCTGGCCCCACAGGGGTTAGACAAGACCCCCACCCCCAATCCAGCCTCTTCTGGCCCAAGTAAGCAGCCCCTGCCCATGCGTCGCTGGCTTCTTTCCCTCCCGGCCTCTCCTGCACCGGCCCCAAGAAACCGCCGGCACCCCCACCTGCCCCAGGCCAGGCGAGGTCAGCACGGAGTCCGTCCAGCCCTCCCCAGCCCCGCTCTGCCACTCTGCACTTCCCAATACCTCCGTGCCCCCCTAAAGGGCAACGGACATATTCAGGACAAATGACCCCAAGAGTGAAGCGACCTGCCCGTGGAGCAGTGACAGGCGCCCGTGTTTGTCATGAGGGCGCTGATCCCAAAACGAAAGAGTCTCTGCCCACGGGCTCACTGGACTCGTCGCGGGATATTTGCACTTATTATTTTTATGTTTTGTGCTCATCTTCGGGTTCCCAGGAATGGAACTCCCAAATTACGACCTGGCGCCCACAGGAGAGCACCGTTTGGCTTCGAAGGGCCTTGACCCTGGAACTCGCTGAGTAAGGGGTCTGGGGGTGCCCTTCCCGCACTCTGCCCCTCCATCCACATCCCACGATGAGTGGTTAGGACACCGAGACGACATGGGGTGGGGTGCAGCTCCGTGTCCCCCCAGGGTCCTACCTGGCCTTTGGCCATCATCCCCTGGCGTCTTGCTGGCGCGCAGCAGGGTCCCTGGGGGGCCCAGGTGCTCTGACATTGCAGCCCTGATTATGCCACTGTCCTCCCGAGGCCCAGCTTCCAGCAAGGCGAGCGCCCGGCCACCCGACAGGGGAAGGGGATGTGCTGCCTCTCAGGCCCTCCGGACCCGATGGTGGCCTTGAGGACCGCAGAGACTGCGGGCAGAGGGCCCGTGGCCCCGCCCGGAGGGCTGAAGGCCGGTGCTGCCCGCGGGGGCTCCTACCAGGGGAGCAGGGTCAGCGGGCGCCGTGGCACCCCGCCCCTCCTGTGCTTCCCGGGTCAGGCTCCTGTGCCGTGGAACTTCGGAGCCTGCTCGGGGTCGGGGAAGGACTCAAGAGGGACACAGGTCAGCCGCCCCTCCTCCGGAGGGCGGGGCACAGGTGTGGGCAGCGAGGCTGCGTGTGGAGCTGGGGAGGGGCCCCACTGCCTGGGGCCCCTGCCCATGAGAGGCTAGGAAGGACCCTCCCCCAACAGTGACCTGAGATGAACTGTCCGCCTAACCGAACCTTCAGAAGCGCTGGAAGAGGGGCCCCCAAGGAGCAGGGGGGGCCCCTGCATTGCCCTGCCTTCCCACAGCGACCTGGGCCAAGCAGGGTGTCCCTTCTGTCTGTCGGAGGTGTGAGCTGGGCGGGAGGGCAAGGGCAGGAGGGTGGCCCCGCTTCTGCGTCTGCGCCCCCTCTGCCTCTACGTGCGCTTTTAACAAACGTGGGCTGGATCTCGGTTCGATCGTCAGCCCGTCTGGGGCCTCTCTGTGTCAAGGAGCTGCTCGGGGCCTCTGACACCCCTCTCTCAGGGCCGGCTCGAGAAGCAGGTGGCAGCATTTTCAACGAATCACGTGACTCGTGAAGCAAATTCGTGTCTGCTTTCTTCACTAGAACAGCACCCAGTGCAGCAAAGGTGTTAACACCAGGTGGAGGGACAGGTGGAAGGAGGGAAGGCGTGGGAAGAGGCGTCTTTGAGGGCTGGCGGCGGCACCTGCTTCTCCCTGGTCTGTTTCAGTAACCACGGCATCATTTATCCAGCCTGACTTTTTGCCAAGCCCTTTGAAGTGTTTCACTTATATTACTCATTTCTCCGCTTAGCAACCCTTGGGGACAGACGCCGTGGTTTGAAGAGTAAGGAAACCGAGACAGGGCACGGGCCAGCCAGCTGAGGTCACACGTGGGATGAGAACCAGAGCCAGTTCAAGCTGTCCAAGCCGGCCAGTCTCGGTGGGCTTCGTGCAGGAGGCAAGAGGCCAGCAGGCCCGCGCCCCCCATGGTCCGCCTGGCTGGGGAACGGCCCAGCGAGGGCAGAGGGGTGCCGGCTCAGCTCCAGGACCTGTGTCACGCCTCTCCCTACAGCTAACTTGCTGGGTGACTCCAGGCGGGACCTCCTTGGGCCTTAGGCTCTGCATTCGTGAAAGAATGTGCCGGGACCCCACAACCCTGAGGCCCCTCCAGGTTGAGTCGCTGCTCGGTCACTGCCGTGGGTCTCTGTCCGTGCCCTGGTTGAAGGCACATGCTTGGAGAGGCAGGGCCGGCTCCATGGGGAGGCCTGCGCGGCCACAGGGAAGGCTGAGCTCCGGGACCGGCCAGGAACTGGGCCCTGCCTCACGTCCACCCTGACTCACGGGGACTCGGGAGCAAGTGCCCGTCCACGCCTTGGTTTCTCTCTTGGGTGACTGGTGTGATGGTGAGCTCCCTGCCGTTCCCATCAGGCTGTGTGGCGGAAACCATATGTCCCCAGGAGGCTCATAGGAGCCTCTGGAGACACAGCGGGGCTGATGTTTCTGTCAGGGAGTAAACGGCTGTGGGGGGGCTGGGCGGAGAGCCGCTTCCTTCCAACCTGCTCTCCCTGTCCTCAGCAGATATTTGTACCAGGGCCAGTGCAAGGCACTGAGAATAATAATAATAATAGCATAATGACAGCAGACACGTATTGATCTCGACTCCTGCTGGGGAACGGCATGCATGAGCTCACGTGATCCTCGGAACTATTCTAAAAGGTGGGGACAGCTCTCAGTCCAAATGACCACTGAGGCACAGAGTCAGGTGCCTCGCACAAGCAAATGGAGAAGCCAGGCTCCCCGCTAGGCGGTCAGACCCTGGGGCCTCCACCCCTACTGGCCTCCATCTGCCCTAGACAGGACCAATGACCCAAATGTGATGCTCTCAGCCTATGGCGGGTCCTTCACTGAGCCACCTCACAGACTGGGCCCTGAGGCCGGAAGGGGAAGGGATGTGCTCAAGGTCGCCCCACCGAGATGGGGCAGCTGGGATGGGGACAGGACGT
Organism: Pteropus medius; assembly: GCF_902729225.1. Taxonomy (NCBI): domain Eukaryota; kingdom Metazoa; phylum Chordata; class Mammalia; order Chiroptera; family Pteropodidae; genus Pteropus; species Pteropus medius. The sequence goes on along the minus strand of NW_024349804.1, from coordinate 13,129,279 downwards.
CTGATCCCCGTGCTGCTTTCCTATCTGTGTTCCGGGCCCGAGGTCCCAGTGGGCGGGCACTGGAGCCCTGCGGCTGCCGGCCCAGCCACCCAGCCACCCAGCCAGGCCCCCCGGTTTCTAGGGTGTGTGGGGCTGGGACCGTTGGCCTTGCCCATGCCTGCTTTGGCAGGACTTCAGCTCTCCCTTAGAGCTCGGGGACAGGGAAGGTGACCTCTCCCTGCCTCCACTCAGATCCACATTTTCTGGGGCCGGCCCTGAGCCCTTGTTGGGAGCATCTCCAAGCAGCCCTGGTCCCGCTGCAACCAGGACCTCTGTACCTCTGCAGTCCCATTTCATCAGTACCAAGCACCAGCGAGGTCCGTCTGCTCCCCCCACCTCGCCCCCGGGGCCCTCCCTCTCCTGTACCCATGCCCTGTGCTGGGTGCCTGACGTCACAGAGGGCAATCAGTCACTGCGGGGGGGCTGGGGCCGGGGCCCGCCCTGAGGGAAAGGGACATGCCGCCTCCCTGGGTGCTACCCAGGCCAGACCAAGGCGCCAGTCGAAGCGGCGCGCCTGGAACTTGGGGTGTGTGGCCCTAGATCTGGAGTCGGGAGCCCTGCGCCCGGATCTCAAGCTTCGCCGGGGAAGGTGGGCAAATCCTGCGGCGCCCCGCTCGCGCCTCAACTTTCCCCTCGGCGGTCTGGGGAAGGAGGGGGTTGGCTCAGGTCTGCAAGGCCCCTCGCAGCTCCACGACTCAGCTAGAGCTGCACCAAGCTCGCTCTCCCCTCGGGCGCCAGCCTCGCCACTCAGGGTTCCCAAGAGCTGGCGGCAGCCAGGCCTCCAGCTAGGCCACCAGCCAGGCCGCGGTGACAGGTCCGCAGAGACCCACGAGTGGCCGCGGGAGGCCGCAGAGGCGTCGTCCGTTTGCGCACGCCCGAGACGCGCGGCCTGCTGGGACTTGCGGTCCGTCGGTGCGGCGGTCGGGGCGCGGAGGCGGGGCGGCGGGGGCGGGGCGCCTACACTTCCCAGGGTGCGCCCCACCGGCGGCGCGGCGCGGCGGGGCGGGGCGGGGGCGGTCTGGGGGCGGGGCGGGCGTCTGGGGGCGGGGAGGTGGGCGGGCCGGCGGCCTGGGGGCGGGGCCGGCGCGCCGAGGGGCTGCGGCGAAGCTGCGGGCAGGCGCGGCTGTTCGCGGAGCCGCCGACGCGCGCACCGGCCGGCGATTGCGCGGCCAGGCGCCGCACCTGCGGGCAGGAGCGTCGCGCCGCAGCAGTACCAGGACTGCCGGACTCCGTCCGAGCTGTCGCTGCGATGAGTGCAGGTGAGTGTGGGGACCGGGGACCGGCGCGGCGCGGAGCTGGGTCGCGGCGCAGCAAGGGCCGAGGGAGCTGCACCTGCAGCTCAGGGAAATCGCCCAGCGGCTCCACCCAACTTTTGCGCCAGGGTCTTGCAGTCCCCAGCGTCCGTCGCGTAGCCTCCTGGCCCTGCGCCCCGGAGCGTAGCTCTGCTGCGCGGGCTGGAGACCCCCTTCCCACCATGCCGGCCGGAGTGGAAGGCGTCACTCCTTCGCTTTGCCCTGAGGCCCGGGGCCGCCGCAGGCTGCACGCGGGGGCCAGGGTCTGGGCAAGGTCCAGGGCCGCCACAGGCCCTGACTGCAAGAGCTGTGATGTTGACGTGGGGGGCTTTGCAGCAGGGGACGCCGCCCTTGCGCGGCTCCCGCAGAGCCCAGGTCCTGGGTCGGGGGCGATCCCTGGCGCCCTGGGCTCGCCTGCGGCATATTTGGGGGCGGGGAGCCGGCAGGTGTGTGTGGCTCGCCCGGATCTCCGCGCATCGTCTCTGGCGCGTCACCCCGCTGCCTCCTGCGCCGCACCCACCAGATATGACCGCCTCTGTGCGGCGCTGGAAAATCTCACGTCGCCACCAGCCGGCCCCGCCTAGTTCGCTTGGGGAAACTGAGACCTGAAGCTAGGAGTCTGGGTGGCGGCCTGGTTTTGAGAGCCTCGTGGGGCCCAGCCTCTGGGCGAGGGCTTGTCTGAACATTCCCTGGCGGGGAGGGGCCGATACCCCATTTCTCAGGGTGCGACTTAGGCTCACGCGCTGTAGTCACTCGCTCAGCTCCCACGGCGGGGCGGGGACTCTGCACCCCGGTGCTCCCTGGCTCCTCGTTCTTTCCTGAGGCCGGCTCTCCACGCTGCAGTGTGGCCCTTGGCCATAGCGTGAAAACCAGTGGGGAAGAGGGTGGATCAGACTGGAGGGGTGTACATATAGTGAGCACTTACTGTGTGCTCTCAGCCTGAGGGGTCGGTGTTCCCAGAGACCCCCCCAGCGGAAACCACCCCCCTCTCAACCAAGGAAGGGGGGCAGCACCTGCGGTGTGGCAGTGGCACTGGGATAGTGGCTGAGGGCAAACGGCAGGTGGTGGGAGGCAGAATTCTCCAGAAGAGGGTTTCTGAAACGGACAACTTGCTCTCTGCAGGCGGCCCCGGGAGCAGGGTACCCCCAGTCTCGTAGGCTCTCCAGACACGTTTATCTAATGGGAGGTGGGGATAATGGCGGAGTGCACGCAGGGTAATTTGGGGCTTTCCGTAACTGTAATTGATACCTGCGGCCTGCCTGTCATCAGGGAGAACTCTGGAAGGGGCCATGTCATCCCCCCATTGGTGGCTGTCCCGGAGGTGGGGTATGCGGGCACGGGGGCCGTGGGAGTCGTGGTTGGAAAGAGCAAGGGGACTGGGGTTTGCACCGTACTGTCCACCCGGTGGTCTTGGGCACGTCGTGGCACCTTCCTGAGCTGGCTTCCTGACGCAGAGAAGCAGAATGGCTGGTTGCCTGGAGAGAGTAAGGTGCGAGTGAGAAACTCTGCACACAGTAGGTCCTTAACAGCTTGTGATGGACATTGCTAGATGGTCAAGTTCACCTTGGTCTTCCTGAGTTAATCCAGCCCTTCGGAACTGGCGGCGAGCATGCTCTGCTGTCCACCTGTCACTCGTGCCCAGCCCATTATTTGCATAGCAGTCATTTTCTCTACACTCACGGTGGGGGACAGCAGTGTGGTCCCTTGTCCCTGGCACTTGGCGTTAATGTCTGGCCACTGCGCACGTCTGACAAGTCAGGGGCTTCCGCCATCAAAGGCAGGCCCCCCCACGGCCCTCCCCGTGGAAGGCTGGCATCGTTCCGGAGCTCGGCGCCAGCAGGTGTGGCTGGGCATATGTGGTCCAGTCTCCAGCCGCCCAGATGGGCCAGACAGTCAAAGCTTGAGGCACATGGGGAACCTGTCCTTTAGGAGGCTCCCCCTTCCCCTATGCCGCCAGGGCTGCAGGAGTGTCCTCCCTCAGTCTGATAGCAAGGACACTCTTGAGAGGGCTCGGGTGGCAGCGAGGCCTCGTGCAGTTGCCACTCGTTTTGTTCGGTGTTGGTTTCGAGTGGCCAGGGAAGTCGCAGGGGACGGCGTCCTGCACCAGAAGGCCTGGATCCGGGTCCAGCGCGCTAGCTGTGGGTCCCCTGTGCCTCAGTCTCTCCACCGTATGGAGGGGATGCCTTAGCCTTGCCCGCCGTGCTGGCCCATACACGAGGGGCCCGGTAGATGGTGATGAGTGTGGCAGTGGCTTCATAATGTGGTCACAAGGTGGGACAAGGTGGGGCAGAGGAAAGGGCCGGAACGCGGAGGGGACCTGTGCCAGCTCTGCCACTGATGGGCCTGGGTCCTGGACCCATCGTTGCTGATGCTGATGTCCCCTGCAGGTCCGGGAGGCGGCCTCCCCCGGGAGGTCAGAGGTTCGTGGAGGGTTCTGCTGGTCGCCAGGGCCGCCCCAGCAAGGTTCAGAGTAAGACCGGGCCTTAAACAGTCGCGCTTTACCCTCTCACAGCTCGGAGGCTGGAGGCCCGAGGGCGAGGTGTGGGCGGGGTTCGTTCCTCTGCCGCCTCTCCCCTTGGCGTGTAGATGGCCACCTTCTCCCCGTGTCCCCACATGGTCGTCCCTCTGTGTGCGTCTGTGTCCTAGCCTCTTCTTTTAAGGACACCAGGCATGTTTGGATGAAAGCCCATCCCGATGACCTCATTTTACCTTAATCACCTCTATGAAGGGCTCATCTCCAAGCACAGTCACATTCTGAGGTCCTGGAGGTCAGGACTTCAACGTGTGGATTTGGGGGGAACACATTTCAGCCCGTGACGGGTGGAGAGCCTGGGGAGGAGGCTCAGCCAACTTCCGTTCCCACGGCTGCTGCGTTAGCATCACGGAGCTGGAAGGGACCTGGAGGATGCTCCAGCGCACACCAAACACACTCGCCCGCCCAGAGGGGAAACCGAGGGCCAGGGAAGGACGAGCAGCTCTCCAGGGTCAAGGACAGTACGTGGCAGAGCCAGAACCTGAGCCCTCGTCCCCGACACTGGTTGGCGCAGGGCCCAGCATTTGGGACAGAGACATAGCCCTTCACCTAAGCCAAGTGCGAGCAGGGACGTGGCCACAGCGATGGTCCCCTCTGAAAAGCGAGGAACCACCTCAATGTGGAGGGAGTGACCGGACATGAGCCATGCGATCATCCGCTCAGTCAGCAAACGTTCAGCACACGCCTCCGGTGTGCCAAGCCCGGCTCCAGGCCCCGGGAGTCAGCAGTGGACAAGCAGAAACAAAAATCCGTATGCTTCGGAAACTTGCTTTCTGGGGGCGGGGCGGGGGAGCATTCAAGTCCTGTGTGTGAGAAGTTTATACTGTCAGGAGAAAATACTTAAGAAAAGTTTCATTAGGAAGCAGCTGAGGACAAAAACTGCATATCTTAAACGATCTCGACTCTACGAACACACAAAGGAGAAAAGCCTGGAAGGGAAGGTGTCCAGGCCCAGCAGTGGCCTCTCTGCTGGAGGCGGGAGGAGCCTGGGCTCCTGTCTGCGTCTTCGTCCCTCGCGTGACTTGCCAAGTTTTCTTCATTTGCTTTTCTTTTCCAACGAAGAATCCAGTGAAAACGAGAACGCCTTGCCTCGCGGTCTGCGGCGCGTGCGCTCTGGTTTAGAAGTCCGTGACTCGTGACTCGGTGAGAGGTGCCATTCTGCAAGGCCACGGTCCTTTGGCTGGGAAGGACGGCACCGTGGAGCGTGACGCGGGTAGAGGCGCCGGTGCCGTTTCCCTGTGTGACTCCACCTGAGTTCGGTGCAGCAGGAGACAAATCGTCCGGACCCAGAAACTCATCAGGAACTGCATCTGGAAAGACGGCCGTTGCCCAGGAACGAGCTGCCACCTCGGCCCGGGCGTCGCCGAGCTCCAAACCGCGTTCCCCCGACGTCAGGGCCAGCTCCCGGCCAGCCGCCCAAGACCCTGGATTCTTTCTGGTTCCTGTCAGTGGGGTAGTTTGGGGGTAGACGGTGTATTTTCTAGTATCAAGTTCTGAGTTTGAAAAACTCATGTACAGTCTAGTCCTACTGTCCCAGAAAAGTGAGCGTGACCGTCCCTTATGCAGAAGTTGCCTGGGCACCCTGACCCTCCAGGGCGCCGTCTGGGGTCTGGGTCAAGCGGCTGGGGGAGATCTGCAAGTCCAGCTGGTCGGGGGAGGAGTCCAGCCTGTTGTGGGGTGGTGGGGGGGGGAGCGTCCGGCCACTGGCCCTCGGCCTGGCCCAGCCACAGTTGTCACAGCAGCAGCTACCCAAGGTCTGACCCCAGACCCCTCCTCTGCAGGACCGGCTTCCTTGTGCCCCTCGCTCCGCCCCTGCCTCAGCAGGACAAGGCAAGGCCTCCCCTGAACTCGGGTCTCTTGTGCGCAGACCCCAGCTCTGTCACTCGCCGGCATTATCGATTGCGAGGCCTCTCTGCGCCTCCAGTGCCACCTCCCCTGGGGTCTTCCTAGGGACCGAGGGTGCCCAGTGCTTGGCAGTTAAGTTATAGGGAAACGTGAGTGGCGTTCACGTGGCAGCTCGTGCTTTTCAATGGCATCCCTGTGCTCTTGTGAGATGCTGCGGGGACCGGCCAGATGCGTGTCCGCTGCCGCGCTGTCCCCGAGCGGTGGCCTGGAGGCTGCAGGTACGCAGGGCAGAGCCACCCGAGCGCAGCGTCTCGGTTTACACAGTGTCTCCACGGCCGCCGCTCGGGTGTCCATGGCACCCTGCTCCGGTGTCACGGCAGCCGCGCCCCATGGGGCGGTCTCTGGAGCCCCAGGCCCGGCTAGATGCTCCTGAGATGTTCACGGCGCTTTTCACGGCCACCGGTGTGTCCCCACTGTGCGGCTTCAGTGTCCCCACTGTGCGGCTTCAGCTCGTCTTCCTGTCACTGGTGCTGCTCCCTCCCCCGCCCAGCCCACCCCAGTCCTGTTTACGGTTTCCGTCCTGTCCCCAGAGGGCCACCCCCACCCTGTTCTTGGCTGCAGTGGCATCCCTGTGTGTCTGGGACATCCGTCCTGCTCGGGGCAGCAGGGCACTGCCGCGGGCTTCGGTCTCTTCTTGCAGAGAGTGAGGGTTCGGAGGGAGGATCTGGCAACACCTTTCCAGCCGGCAGAGCGAGAAACCTGCACCCAGTGTCACTGCAGAGCACCCCGCACTGGTTCCTGTCCCCGCTGGGCTGGGCCTCCGACTTGCTCCCGCCCGGGGCCCACACGCAGGCCACCCTGTGTCAGCTGTTCCTCCAATATCTGTCCGGTGGACGGAGGGACGATGGCTGGGGCTCAGGTCCTGGCCTCGTGCTCAGCCTCCCCATCTGTTGGCCATCGTTCTGGTTCAAGGGCTCAGAGCCAGGCCTGTCGGACCCCCTGCGCCACCTCGGACTTCAGCAGCCCCAGGATCTTCCTGAAATGACATCTCCCAGGCCTCGGTGCTGCAGTTGGGCATGAAGTTCCAAGGAGTTGTCGCGAGGACCACCCCCAAGGCCCCCTCTTCAGCTTGGCAGCGAGTTTCAAATGCTTGACGATGCCCCGGCCCCTTCGTCCTGTGGCTGTTTCATTTCAGGGTCCCGTGTGACTGGGGAGTTGGGTGCAGGAGGCCAACCCCGGGAGCGAGTGAGTGAGGAGTGGGGACCCAGGAGGGTGCGTTGGATGGAGGAGCAGCCACTCCCCGTGTGATGCTCCACGATGCCGGCATTCCCAGCCAAAGGACGGTGGCCCAGTGGGGCAGCACTGTCTAGAACGCTCACCGAGGCACGGACTTCTAGTGCACCCTCCGTAGACCTGCACCCCTGAGCTCTGAAGCACCTGAACCCCCAGCGTCAGTGCCATGGTGAGTCGCCCACATCGCAGGCTCTGGAGCCAAGCCCTCTCTAGCTCTGGGGGCACAGTCCCCCCGCCACCCTCGGGCGTGGGGAGCCCGGGTCCAGCAGGCCGACTCTCCGGGTGCTGAGTGAGCCCAGGTTGGCTCACGGGCCTTCGAGGCCCCCCGGCGGTTCTGATCCAGGGGCTCCTCTCCAGCTCTGAGACTGGGCCTCATCTGCCAAGCTCGAGGAGACGTTGCGGGGTGCAGAGTCACAAGCACCGACTCCCTCCACACATCCCGCTGCTAAAAAACCGGGAAACGTGCTATGTGTGCCGGGCACCTCCCTGCCTCTAAGGGGCATGGGGGGTGTTGCAGCATGCTCTTGGGGTGCAGTGCTGGGCAGGTGGGTGCAGCATGGGCTTAGGGTACAGAGCAGGGCAGGTGTGGGGTGCAGCACAGGTGTGAGGTGTAATGAGAGTGGCAGTGACTGTGAGTGCTGAGAAGTGGACAAACGGTACTGCTGCTGGTGCTCCCCAGGCCTCCGGAAAGCAGCCGGGGGTCCCCCCAGAACATGATCGCTCTCTCTGCCAGCGCTCTTAGCCCGCCTGCTAATTCTCTCCCCTCTGGCCAAGCCGGGCCCCTCTGAGCCCTGCGAGGCGACCTGAGAACTTCGTCCCGCCAGCTAAGCTGCCTCTCCCCTTCCTCCCTCGGCCGCCATCTCCCCCCACCCCACAGCGCCTCTCTGCCTGTGTCTGTGCTGAGCAGCTTGCTCGGGGCACCATGGGAGGCCCAGCCGACAGTCTTTGAAGGAACTAAGAGGAGTTAAAGTACCCGTAACGTGTATATACACCCTAGCCCCTAAGTGGGGTGGGGTGAGGGGCACTAGACGCTCTGAGGGGGCACGTCGCGTCCAGCCACAGAGCACTGGGCGAGCAGATCGCTCTCTGCCCGAAGCAGCGGCACCCGAACCCTTAGGGCTGGGGACCCTGGCAGCGCAGACTTATTGAGAACCCCCAAGAGCTTTTGTTGAAGTGGGCTGTGTCGATATTTACGATATTGGAAATCAAAATGGAGGAAATCCTAAAATATTCGTTAATTCGTTGAAGCAGCATAGTAGGTCTTTGTCTGTTACCATGTGAGTCTTTTCAGCAAACAGACTGGCGTTGCTGGACAGTTTGGCAAATCTCATTAATATCTGGCTTAATACACGGCAGCTGGATTCCCACGTCTGGTCTGTGTTTGGTCAGCCGTGAGGTCACCCGTCCTGTAGCCTCCGGACAGTTCCGTTGGACTCTCGAGAGAGAACAGAGTCAACAAGGAAAATCACATCTTAATCTCATTATGAAAGTGGTTTTGGCCCGGCAGACCCCTGAGTGGGTCTCAGGGGTCCCTAGGGGTCCCTAGACCACACTTTGAGACCTTCTGCACGAGGATGGAACATTACGCAGGTATTAACATGATTGTGAAGGATGATTAACATGCGTGTGTCTGTGTTGCTGCCAAGTGAAGTGTGCAGGATCCAGAATTTTACACACACTTTCCTCTCTACAAAATATGCAGGAAAAAGACACTAGAAGAAAAATAATCAAAATGTCGTGGGGCCAGGGGCAGCTGCCCGCCTTTTCCCTAATGCTTTGCTGTTTAATTTTTTCCTGCTGACTCATTGTAAGATACGCAGGGGCAGGATTTTCTCAAGGAGGCTTGATCGGGGAGCAGCTGTCGCTGGCACTGGCCGGCCGGTGCTGAGGGACAGCGCTGTCTATTTTGGGAGGTGACTCTCGCCGTGAGTGGCATCGACATGTTACCAGCACAGGAATTTGACACACGTGTGTGCACACACGCACACCGTTGTGGCGACCCGACAGTTGTAAATGAGAGCGAGTCGCTCTAGAGAGAGTCGAGTCGCGATGGGGAATCGGCAGCCGGTCCGCGGGTTCGTGCCCTCAGCTGGAATGCCTGCACCCCGCGGGCCCCGGCAGAGAGCTAACTATATGCGGTGTGCCCTGGAACCTCAGGAAGCCCAGCCCCCACCCCGCTGCCGACCGAGCTCCGGGGAGCGATTGATTTGCCAAATGAAGATCAATGTCTGTCATTTACAGAGCATCCGGTAGCGCCAGGCGTGGGGGAGAGCCTGGGCAGGCTCCGCCTCCAATGCCACAGGTCCCCGTGGGGCGGGGCTGTTTTGCGGATGAGGGCATTCGGGCTAGGATGGGAGGCCGTGTGACCCGCCCAAGGTCACACGGCTGGTAAAGGGGAGGGGCGGCCGGGTTCAGCCTGCCCTGCGCAGCTCCCAGAACACCCTCATGCTGCTTCCCTTGAGGGCACGTGTCTCCCCGCTGGTCCTTCTGAGAACCGGGGTGCATCATTGCACTTTCCCGGGAGCTCCGGCTTCTCGGGGAGAGGCTCCCGCGGGTGGTGAGACCGGCAGTCACAGCCGTAGTGACGGTGCTGGGCGGGGGTCACTCACTCAGTCCCCTCGGCTCTGCAGCGGTGGCTGCCGTGACCGCCCACGTTACGGTGGGGACACGGAGAAGCCTGCCCTGAGTGCCCAGCTGGTCACCGCAAAGTGGCATTTGATCTCAGGTAGTGTCTTTCCAGAGTCTGGGCGTCTGCTGAGCTGCCTCCCCGCCCCGTAACACTGCATGGGAATGTGGTGACTGCCAGCGGGGCCGTCTGCCAGCCTCAGTCTCCTCCACACCTCGCCCAGCACCCGGCCAGGCGCCTGCTCTCGGGCCGGCTGGCCTGGGACGGGATGTCACCTCCAGGGAGCCGAGGAGGGGACGACATCCTGACGGCTCATGGAGACGCCCTCCCTTTTCTTACTTAAAACAGAATCCAAGCCGGGCCCCTGGGCAGGAGCACCTTGCCGAGGCCGGGGTCTTGAGGGTCGTTCCCGCCCCAACCCAGGGCACAGGGCCTCCCCGCTCCCCGCCCCCAATGCCCAGCTCTGAGCTTGGACTCCTCCCCCCTCCTCTGACTCTGAGGGGCACCCTCACAGCCCAGCAGGAGAGCTCAGCAGGGCTCTGCTCCGGATGTGAGGCCGGGCTCGCCCACCTCCTAGCCGTGTGTCAGTCTGCAGGAGGGGGGTCTTCCCCCTGAACCGCCCTCCAGTTCCTATGTCCTCTGTGAGGACCTGCCTCTCCCTGGGGTGACTGACACCAGGAAGGACACCCCCTTCTCAGAAGACGCCCCGAAGGCAGGCTCCACCCTGGGTCTTAGGGTCAGTCACAGCTTCTAACGCGCAGCCACAGCGGGGGTGGGGGCAGACGTGGTGTGTATCCATCCGCTGGCCGGGTGCTGAGGTCACTCCGATGGGCTCCTCCCCGAGCTCCCAGCCTGATGAGGAAGGCAGACAGTGCGTGAGGAAAACACACCCTGAGAAAGTGAGGGCGGCTGTGGGGCCAGAAAAGGCAGTGAACCCGCCGTGAGAGAGAAATCCTGGCAGGCTTCCCGGAGGAGGTGACATCAACCAAGTAGGTGTTAGCCAAACAAAGCAGTGGGACAAGAACATCCGGCAACAGGTGCAGAGCCCCGGAGGCGAGGGCGGAGGGAGCATCCGTGCATCTGCCCCAGGCCGGGCCCTGGGCAAGGTGCCAGGCACACGCATGGCCCCACAGCCTGCCCGCCCCTTGTGCCCTGCGGTCCCCTGGCCCCGAGCATGGCGCCTTGCTAGCAGTGGGTCTCAGCGATGATGCGAGGAGCCGTGAGCCTCTGCACCTGGAGAGGAGAGGCGGAGAGGGAGCCTGGAGGCGGTGGCTCTGCGAAATGCAGGCTTCCGGGCGTTCCGGCAGAGCTGGGAAAATGCCCGAGAATGTGCATTTCCAGGGCCGTGCTGGGCCGACTCCCCCAGAGGACCCAGGCCCCGTGATCGGGGGTGCCGGGAGGGCAGGGGCCCGAGGGCGTAGTGCCACCCTCCTCCAGCTGTGCAGGAGGGAGGTGGGGGTCCAGGCGAGGCCCCTGGTTTGGAAGCCTGGGCCCCTCCCTCCCACACCGCGAGACGCCCGCAACACAGCCCTCGTGTCATTTCATTCAAGACTAGCAGACGGCTTGGGACAGAGTGGCCTCTCGGACTTTAAAATATCTTGTTACATCCGGTGGCTCTTCAGGCCCTGGGGTGGCGAGAGTGATCCATGAAGCCAGGTGACAGGGACACGTGCCTGCCGCCTCCGAGGTGGAGGGCCGTGGCAGACGGCCGCGGTGCTCACCCACGCGCTGGGGCCCTCGGTGCCTGGCCCAGCCGGGCGATGTCGTGGCAGCAAGATGAGGCCCATGGGGTCCCTGTCCCCTGGAAGTGCTGAGACCCTGGCAGCAGCCCAGCCTCACTGTCCCAGTTCAGAGAAAGAGGGTCACGCCAGGAATAGAGTCTCCTGTTTTCCACGGCACCACCTGACTCGGGGCCGCAGCCGCTGGGAGGGGGCGGCGCGAGCGGCCGGGGTCTGCCGGCCCGTGGCCTGCTTCTCCATCCTGTGTCCAAGATGACGGAGCTGCTCGATGCTCGGGCCGCATGGTCCGAAGGCCAGAAAGCTTGGCCCTGAGCATGTGGACGGAAGAAATTTCGAGGCTCTGGATACGGCCGGCCAGCCGGCGCTGCTAGCACATTGTCGCAAATTCTCCTTTCCCTTAGGGCTCAGAGACCCTCCCTGACTAGAAGCCTCTGTCGTCTACCCTCCCCCCCAGCGGCCCGAAGAAGCGGAATGATTCGACATCGATCACCTGCCCGAGCAAACGGGCCAAACCGCACTAATGTTTGTCAAAGGCCACCTCCCTGGGTGACGGGAGATGAATCGCAGGGGACGCTCTGAAGGAGGCCCGTGGGGCTGCTGTCCATCCAGGAGGAAGACAGGCTGGGGACGAACTGCGGGTCTTCCCAGGCCCGGTAACCCGTGGGGTTATAGCTCACGTTTGCTGGGGTCCATTACTCCACTGAGCACACTCACGTTCTGTTACTGTCTTTGAGTTTTCCCAGAACCCTCAGGAATACTTCGGGCTCCATGGGTTGAGGGGAGCAGGGTGGCCGAGGTCACGGCCGGCACGAGGCAAAGCTGTGGTTTGAGCCCGGGGCTGCCGGTGCCCGTCCCAGGCCCATCCCACTCTGTGAGGATGGGAGAGGGGCCGGGGCCTTCGGCTGAGCTTGAGATCAGGTGGACTGACCTTGGGGAAGTGTCCCCAGGGCGGCAGACATTGACATTGACTTTCATGAGAAAAGAGGCTGAAAAGACCCCGTTCACACGCCCAGGCACCATCTGCAGCGATGCAGCTCACCCGCCCTGCAGGGCCCCCTCTCAGCTGTCTCCGAAGCGACAAGTGGGGGCACCTGTCCTCTGAACTCCGCCTTAGCTCTTCCCTGCCTCCCACACGCGTCCGGGCACCACTCTCTGGCCGCAGAGACCCTTCCAGAGGGGGTCACGCCCTCTTCTGGGGCGTCGCCCTCCCCGCGAATCTGGGAGTCGATTTTATCACCATCATTGTCGTCATCGGTGGGAGCGGCAGCAGCCGGAGGGAGAGAGTGTGGCACAGGAGGCACGTCTGCCTTTGAAGATCCGCGAGCAGACGGAACGTCTTGGCCCCCGCTCACCGATGGCAAGGCCCACGGCCCCTCGAAGCCTGGGAGTGGGGGTGTGGGGGCGTGGGGGCGCGGGGGCGCGGCTGCACGTCCCCCTGGAGTGCCACCCCGGGCGTCCCTGCTGCGGTCCACGTGCTTCCCAGCAGCTTGGTCAACGGCAGCCGCGAGCGATTCTGTCGGGCGGGTGGGTTTCCGGCGATTGGTTTGACCACGTTCTCTGTCCTTCGCTAGGTGAGGGGTGTTTTTTGAATTAGAATGTTTGCTCATCGTGGTAAAAACACACTTCATGTAAAACCGTCTTAACTAGTTTTCGGTGTCCAGTCCGGCGGCACTCGGTTGTCAGCCACCTCGGTCATTCTTACCAGGACTTTTCCACCCTTCTGAGTGACACTGTCCCCATCAAGTGACTGCCGACCCTGCGCCCCCGGCCCCTGCACCCCCACTCTGCTTTCCGACTCTACGAGTCCGACTTCATAGGAGCCGCAGCTAAGTGGGACCGTGCGACGTCTGTGTTGTGTGACGGGCTCACCGTGTCATCGCGGTGTCCCCTCGGCCCACCCAGGCCGTGGCGGGCCAGCATCTCCTCCTCGAGGCTGAACCGTACTGCACTGCTTGGGCATGTCCGCCCCATTTTGCTCATCCGTTTGTGGACACCTGGTCTGCTCCCACCTTCGGCTGCTGTGAACGATACTGCCGTGGACGTGGGGGTCCAAATACTGCTTCGAACCCCATTTTCGTTTCCTCTGGGTCGTGGCTGACCAGGCGCTGACTGTGCCATTTCTGGAGCGGCTGTGGTGCTGTTCTCCATGGCAGCTGCGGTGCTTGACATCGGCGAGGAGTGTTCTGAGGGCAGGGCCTGGCCTTTGAGCCACCTTGCACAGGGACAGACTCCCTTGCTTGGCCTGGGGGCCAAGACCCAGCCCCCTCCCCATGCCCACTGCACACTCTCCGTGCCCGGCCCTGCTCCATGTGGGCCACGTCCCTCCGCCCCCGTCTTCCCCTGCCCTTCCCCCAGCCCACGCTGTCTGCTCTGTGGGTCAGTCAGCATCCTGGTGTCTGGGGCTCCCTGAGGCCTGAGCCGGACACACTGTTCTTTAGAAAGATCCAGTGCAGGGCGCTGCCCCGAGATGAGGCGTAAATGTGGCCACACTGGTTGCTGGTTGGAGAGCGTCCTGCACCCCCGTCCCCCGCTTCCCTTGGCCCTGGAACGTGAGTCAGAGGGAGGCCGCTCCTGAGAGGTCCCCGTCAGACCACCCCATTGTCTGGTGACCGGAGGGTTCTGGTGGGTGACGGACCCCTGACCCACGGAGCGAAGCCCCCTTCACTCCCGGCTCGGCCGCCCCATCCGCCCGCTCCCGGCCCCGCTCTGCTTGGGAGCTCTGCTGGCCTGGGCACAGAGGGCGTCCCTGGGCACAGAGGGCATCCCCGGGCACAGAGGGCGTCCCTGGGCACAGTCCTTTTTCAGTTGTAAAATAAACACAACATAAAGTTCGCCGTCTCGCCTGGCGTCAAGTCTGCACCTCGGTGTCATCGGTGCGTCCACACTGCTGTGCCCGTCACCGCCGTCATCTCCAGGGCTTCGTCATCCTCACACGGACACTCTGCCCCGGTAAACGGTGACTCCCCACCCCCTCTGCCGCCACTGGCAGCACCCGCTCGCTGTCCCTGTGAATGTGGCTCCTCCAGAAACCGCGCAGAAGCGGCATCCTACAGGGTTCGTCCTTCCGCGTCTGGCTGGTTTCGCTGAGTGTGACGTCCTCGGACGTCACCCGCATTGTCGCATGTGTCAGAGTTTCCTCCCTTTTTACGGCTGTTTGTCCATCCGCCTGTTGACAGACAGTTGGGTCACCCGCATCCGAGCACACGTGCACGTGCGGTTTGGAGTTTAATGGTCCCGTCAGCAGCTCTGTGGCAAGTGGCCTCATCCTGTTCCTGCTGCAGTGGAGACCAGGCACCGGGCCCAGCAGAGCGCTTTGCACGCGCCCGTCACCACGGCCCTGGGAAGGGGCTCCTCGTGCCTGCCATGTGCAGACGAGGAAACCGAGGCTGGGGAGGCGACAGGCCTCGCCCGCAGTGCCAGCCTCCGGGCCAGGGCACAGGTGGAGGGCTCTCCGCCTCGGAACCCACGTCATCACCTCGCGTGGAGCGTCCAGCTGGCTGTGCGCGTTCCTGCATCGCCCTGGCCGCTCACTCCGTCCCCGAACACTGAGGGGTCCTCTCTCCAACCTGCTCCGGGCCGGGCCGAATGAGGCACATCGGGCGGGGTGCCACCTCTGGGATGGGGGACAGACACATAGGGGCAAGGAATAGGTGATGGACTGTGTGTGTTGGTTGCAGGTGTGTGTACATGTGCGTGTGTGCATATGCGTGCAGGTGTGTGAGTATGCATGTGTACGCGTGTGCATGTGTCGCGATAAAGCGTGTATGCACATGCGTGCGCGTGTGCATGCATGTGTGTGTGCGCATATGCGTGCAGGTGTGTGAATATGCATGTGCATGTGCGCGTGTGCGCATGTGTGCGTGTGCGTGTGTGCATGTGCGGGTATGTGTGCATGCACGTGTGTGTGCGTTTGCCAAGTCCAGGCACGGACGGGGAGCCGGCCCGGGAGAGGAGAGGGCCACCTCCGTTGCAAAGCCAGGCGTCCTGAGCCCAAGGTCTGTCTGTCACTGCAGTTACCTCCCCGCGTCTTTGAGGGTCAGGGAGCAGCTCGTGCCCTGTCCGGTCTCCGCTGGCATCGGAACAGCAGAGCGGGCGGCTTGCGGAACCCCGTGAGGGGCGTCAGGGCTGGCGTCTGCAGCATCTGGCTCTCTCTTTTCTGACCCATTTCGAAGTTCGCCGCGTCCTGGCACTCCACCCTCTGGGTACTCAGCGCACTCCTGCACCAGAGTGCCACCTGCGCGAAGCCCGCAGTCCCATCCCCCGCCCCCAGGTGTCCTTCCCAGATGCTCGTCTGTCTTTTCGCCTCCAGGAGCCAGCCTAGGACCACGCATCTGCGTCTTTCATCTCCTTTATTCTGGAATGTTCTTCCCACTCTTCCCCTTCTCTTCTGTGCCACCGACATTTGGAGAGTCCAGGCCTGTCACGCTGCGGGCCGTCCCACGGTCTGGCTTGGTCTTGTCCTTGGTGACGGGATCCAGGACGAGCATTTCTGGCGAGAGGCGGCCTGGGTGACTTGCTTGTCCCTCGGGCGGCACATGGGTCCTGCGTGGCCTCCGATTTTCCTCATGCCCCGTGTGCTTCCCGCGGAGGTGAGAATTCTCACACGTGCGTCTGCACCGTGCACAGACAGACCCGTGAGAGCTGTTCCTGGAGGTGGAGCTGGTAGATGGGAGTGACCGCTGCTCGCCCGGCGGTGGCCCCAATGTACCCCCTTCCCAAGGGAGCGCGAGAGCCCCTCGCCCCGACCCCTCCTCGCCCAGCACTGCTTCGTGTCGTCTTTCCACGTTTGCCAAAGGACGGGAGGGGGCGCCTCCCCGCTGTGCCGCCCCGGTCCGGGGAGCCCGCGCGCATCCGCCCACATGTCCGGGCCGTTGGCGTTTCTGGGAATTTCCCGTTCCCGCCTTTGCTTGTTTTCCTGCGGGGCTGTCGTCTGCCTTTATTGACTCAGGAGGCGGGTGGGAGTGGGGGCTGTGTTTAGTCAGGCAGCGCGATGAATTGCCCTTGATCTGAGCGTGGGGTGGCGTTGCCGACGGGGCCCGGGAGGGGGTGGGGGCGGTGGGGAGGGCAGGGACGTCGGAGGCGGTGTGCGGGTGTGTCGTCGGGCACAGTGGCAGAGGAGGGCGGGGGTCTCTGAACAGGGACACAGAAGCTCCATCTGACAACGAGCCCAGCCTTTGACGTCTGCGATCCTGCAGCAGCCAGCTCCCGGTAGAATCCTCGGGGGTCCCTGCATGTGCTCTATCTTAGGGAGCCCCAGACCCGCGCGGTAAAACCCTCACCCCGGAACCTCCGGATGTGGCACGACTTGGAATAGGGCCACTGCAGGTGTGACTCGGTAAGATGAGGTCACGCGGAGTAGGCTGGGCCCTGACAAGACAGGACGAGGACGAGACGCGGACAGACAGACAGGACGGCCACGTGACCACAGAGGCAGAGGCTGCGGCGCCTACATGCCAAGGAGCGCCGGCCGCCACCAGAGCTGGAAGCAGCAAGAAGTGGCCCTTCCCCTGCGGGTTTCGGAGGGAGCCCGGCCCTGCTGGCCCCTCGATGTGGGACCTCCGGCCTCGGGAACTGGGAGAGAGTGGACTTCTGCTGTGTAAGCCCCCGGTGTATGGTCTTCCATTATGGCGGCCGCAGGGAACTAATAGTCAGGAATTGGGAAAGAAAAAGCCTGCTCGTGAGATGCAGGCTGCTGTGTGGGCGGCGGGGGGAGGACTGTCCATGAGGCCTCGTGGCCGGGACCTCCTCGAGTCGGGGGTCCCTCCAGGTACCTGTCAGTCTCGCCCCTTCCCAGTTCTGTCTTTTATTTAAATCATCGTCATTTCACTTGGGTCCCTACCCTGGCAGGGGTACAGGTGTAGGGTTAGGACAGAGCTTCCTACGCTGCAGGTGGTGACCCATTTGTGGGCACGAAACCAGATTAGTGGGTCACAGCAGTGTTTGTTATGTAAGAAGCTGAATAGAGAAATGGCAGAGCACATGACAAGGAATAAGGGGAAGGAGCCTTTGATGGAAAATTCTGTTACATGTTTACGTGTCGTATAAACTGTTGCTGCGTGCGGTAGGCTTAAAAATGACCCCTGTAAAATGTATCAGGTCCTCATTCTGGCTCCTGTGGGTGGCGCCTGATTTGGGGGAAAAAAAAGAGATTTTGCAGATGGGATTAAGTTAAGGATGCTGGATGATGGGCTGAGCCCTAAATGCAGCCGCGACAGCTGCTGGAGAGAGGTGGCGGTTACAGACTGACACACAGAGGAGAAGGCCCTGACCATGGAGGCAGAGGCGGGGGAGACACAGCCGCAAGCTGAGGGTGCTGGGGACCACCAGGAGCTGGAAGAGGCAGGAATAGCGCCCCCCGCAGCCTCTGGAGGGAGGTGGCCCTCCTGACACCTGCTCTTCAGCCCTGTGAGACCCATGCTGCCCTTCACGCCAGGGGCCGCCTTCCCAAGCCTCAGTTTCCCCTCTGGCACATTGGGGCTGTGCAGGGGGTTAAGTAGGCCCCCCAAAATTCATGCTCACTTGAAACCTTAGCATGCGACCTATTTGGAATAAGGGTCTTTGCCGATGTAATGGAGATGAGGGTGGAGATGCGGTCATCCTGGCTTACACAGGCGGCCCTGACCCCAACGGCTGGTGTCCTCACAGGACACAGGAAAGGACACGCAGGCTCCCGGGGATGAGGCCATGTGAAGACGGAGGCAGAAGCTGGAGCAATGTGGCCACAAGTCCAGGAGTGGCTGGAGCCACCAGAAGCCAGAAGAGGCAGGAAGGACCCTCCCCTGGAGCCTCCGGAGGGAGGCGGCCCTGCTGACAGCTGGTGTCAGACTTCTGGCCTCTAGGACCGCGAGAGCAGAAATGTCTGCTGTCAAAGCCCCCGCTGTGGCTCGTGGTACAGCCCCAGGACGCTGGCACAGGCGCGTTGAGGGCACGGGAGCTCGCTCACGCTGCGCCCGGCGCGTGGGGCAGGGCGTGGTCCCACCTCCCCCCTCTCCCGCCCCCGTGTGTCTTTCCGAAGTCCCTTTCCCGGACGCCTGGGAGACAGGTGCGCCTTTGGAGCGTGGCGGGAGGCTATTTCAGTGTGCCGGGAAGGGGGAGGCCCTGCCCCTCCCCGGGCATGAGGGCGCAGCTGCCGCGTGACCCTCTGGCGTGTCCCAGTCCCTATGCTGGCCACAGAGCCTCTTCCACCAGCCCAGCTGCTGCCCGCGGCCTCCACAGGCGCCCGCCCTTCGCGAGGAGCTCCATGGGGATGCCCGGAGGAGAGGCAGGTAAGGCTGCACTTTGCACCGAAACCGTCCGGCTGGGGAGGAAGGCGTGTTTTCTGAGAAGCCTTGAGCCCCAGGAATGAGCTTTGGGGCCCAGATGACCGGAGACGGTCTGAGCACTGCCGTCCTGTGAATGCCGTGAGGGCCAGCGCATAGGCACGCCGACCGCCTGCCGGGCCTGGGGACTTCCTCTTAGGGACTCTGGGTGGCAGCCCTGCGGAGCGAGCCCGTTTTACGGACGAGCAAGCTGAGACCCAGGAAGGGCAGGTGGCGAGAGTCAGAGCTGAGCGGGGCTCCAGTGCCCTCTGACCCCGCTGTCCGGGGCCCCCAGACTCTGCACCGGCCCCCGCCTCCCTCTCGTCCCTCCGTGTCCTGCTCTCCCATTTTTCAAGGCGGCGGTCCTCAGTCAGGGCCGATTTCGCTCCCCAGGGACCGTCTGGCAGTGTCTGGAGGCATTTTGGTGGTCACGGCTTGGGGAGCGGGTGCCCCCGGTACTGAGGGGGTGGAGGCCAGGGCTCACTGCATGGGATAGCCCCGCAGTGACGAGCTGTCCGGCCCTAAATGTCACTTGAGCTGCGGCTGAGAGACCTGCCTTGAGGACGTCACAGAAACGCCGCTTCTCCCCGTGGTGACAGGGCCGGCTACTTAGGTTAGCAACTTTGAATCTCCTCAAACCCCACCTGTCGACAAGGCGGCCTGCAGGGGGACTGGGAAGAGAGGGGACGAGAGACAAGGCAGAGTGAGGAGGAGGGCAGGGGTCTGGACCCCCAGAAGCAAAGAGAAGTTGGGGTGCACAGGAGAGTCTCCCTGAGCCCGAGGTGTGGATCCGGGGTCCTGCCTCCCGTGGGCTCCAGCCTCCGACCCAAAGCGCTCCCATCGGGTCCTCGGGCCCCCGTCCCAGCACGCCTCGATGACCGTGGGGCGCCGCCTCCCTGGCACCCGGCAGAGCCTGTCCCTCGCCGCTGTCCTCCTTCCTGGCTCGTGGGGTCTTTCCAGAGGTGGGGGCCAGGACGCCGGGCCCATCTCGTGCCATCAGCACCTCACACCCCAGCATTTTAATTGGCAGAGGCGGCTCTGGGCTGGGGCAGCGGCCGTGACCTAGAAGCCAGACCAGCGAGCTTCACACCCCGACTCCGGCCTGGCCTCACCATGTCCTGGTCAGGGGACTTCAGGCCCGGCCTCAAGGGGACCGTCCGGAAAGGGGGTGGACTGTGGCCCCCCTCCCAGGGTGCTGTGGGCGAGCGTAGCAGACACTCCGTATTTGTTTCCCACGGCGTGTAGCTGGGCGCTTCCCCAGCCGGCCTGACTCGGCCCCGCGTGTCCCCTCACCCCTGGCCTTGCCGCGCCAGCTGGGCGGTGTACTGGGTTGTTCTGGAAAAGCCAGCAGGTTCCAAGAGCTGTGGCCTGTGACGACGCCCCTTCCTCACGTGGAATTTCCACGCCGGGGTTGGGGCGGGTCCCCCGCTCTGCTGAGCACACACCATCCTGCCCACCCGTCCTGCCTCACCCAGATGACGGCCGACCGCTGGCGGCAGAGAGCAGATAGTAGTGATGAGAAACATGGCAGAGACCCGGAGAAATAAGCACCATGGTTTCTGATGAAGAAGCGGCACCTGTGATAAAAATAGCGGTAATGGGAATGTGATTCTATTTATGTAAAGTTACAGTCAGAGCTAAAACAAACAAACACACAACAACGACACTCCGAGAGGAACACAGGGATAAATCTTTGTGACCCGGGATTAGGCAGCGGTTTCTTAGACACGACACCAAGAACTCAAGGATCAGAAGAAGACACAGACGCCTTGGATTTCATCAAAATTAAACGTTTATGCCGCAAAGAACATTATAAAGGAAATAAAACCGCAACTCCGAGTGGGAGGTAGTATCCTCCGGTCACGTGTTCGATAAGCGACTTGTACGTAGAATATAACAAACATCTCGTCGTGAAAAGAAATCAAATCAAATGGGCAAAGGATCTGAGTAGACATTTCCTAAAGAAGGTGCAGATGCCAACGGGCTCGTGAAAAGATGCCCAGCATCGTTAGCCATCAGAGAAGTGCCGATCAAAACCACGATGAGATGCCACCTCCCCCCGCGGGGACGGCTGTGGTCGAAAAGTCGGACTAACCGGCGCTGGCGAGGACGTGGAGAAAGCAGACCCCGCTCCCTTGCTGCGGGCGGCGGTGGCAAGGGGCACATCCACGTCGGAAACCGGTGGCAGTCCTTCAAGGGCTCAACGTAGCGTCACCACGTCACCCAGCAGTTTACCCCAGGAACGTACCCAGGAGGCGTGCCACCTTCCACGCAAAAGGGACCGTGCAGGAACAGTTCCAGCAGCTCTCGCCCAAAGCGGCCCGAGTGGAAGCCGCCCCCAGTCCTGCTGTTGCTGACGGGCGGCCGCATGGGGTGTGTGCACACGCGGACTGTCGTTTGGCCGTGACAAGGCACGGAGCACGGATGATCCTTTAAAACATGCTGCTGAGTGACAGAAGCCAGACAGGAGACCCGGGTGGCACAGTTCCATTCGAGTGAAATGTCCAGGACAGGCAAACGTGCGGGGACAGGAAGGAGGCCAGCGGCTGCTGGGGGATGGGGCGGATGCCGATGGGTAAAGGGGTTTCTTCCGGGGGTGATGAAAATGCCCTCAAATTGATTGCGGTGGTCGGCACACGACTCTCTGAACGCACTGAAAACTACTGGATGTTTTTACGAGGTGACCGCATGGGATGTGAACTGTATCTCATTGAAGCCGTGACTGCTCAAAAAACACACGTGAGCACCCCCTGCCGAGCCGCGACGTGGCCAGGAGGGGACATTTCCCAGCTATGTGGAGAGATCAGGATAATCGGAGTCAAAGTGACGGGCACACGGCGGGGTCTAGACGGTGGTGTCCTCCGGGCAGGTGGACGGGAAAAGGGGTGCAGGCGGCAGTGACCTCTCAGACACTCCACGGCCCTCCCGACTGGACTCAAAGCCAAGGACCTTTGTGGATGGTTTGGACTGCTGATGTTGCCCCGTGGGGTGGCCCCCCCATCCAGGCGGGCGGTGTCTCTGGGGGGGCAGTGTCTCCAGGTCGAGAGTACGGCCACATCTTCAGAGGCACGGGCAGGAGACGGGTGGCCGGTGACTCTGAACTGGCCAGCACACACCTGGCGGCCTGCCAGGTCCCCATAGTGGGGGTGTCCCAGGGCAGATGGCCATGGCAGATTAGCTCAGCCCTCACTGATGCTCTTGGCGGGAGGTGACAGTGGGCCTGGGGTCCTGTGGCTTGGTTTCGAGTCCCAGCCCTGCCGTTCGCCCACGTCCAGCTCTGTGACCCAGACCATCACCGAGCGCAGCGCCCGGCACAGCCCAGGCCCAGGAACTGGGCAGCGGAGCCACAGAGGTTGTCACCCTGCCAGCACACTGCACGGCGCTCAAGTCCCCCAATGCGTCTCCTGTGTCCCATTAGATTTAGGGGACATCTGGGGGCATCTGCTGTGCGCTGAGCTCTGGGCGTTTGCTGAAGACCCAGATGGAGCCACGTGTTGATTCAGCGGTGGCTGCCCTGGCCCATGGCAGTGTGACACGGGGGACGTACAGACCGCGCCCTGGCCCGGCCACAGACTCACCAAGCACTGGCAGTGTCCCCTATGTGTGGGGGGGATGGACCCAGATGCCCGCTAAGCCCTGACCTTCCGGAATGTGGCCTGCGGGGCCCTTCGTGCCTCCCCGGTCAGGAAGGGCGGCTCTTCCGGGATGAAACACACCGCAGGGGCGTGGGCGGCCGGGGCGCCCGGCCCAGGCCCTGAAGCTCGAAGAGTCCCAGGAACTGCCAGACGCTCAGGCCGAAGTCTGCTGGGAGCCCCCGTGGCCAGTCTGAGCTTCCGGAGGTGGGGGGTCTGCTCATAGCCCCCGTTCTCCCAGCTTCTGCCTCTGGAAGGAGCCCCCATGCACCCCCAAACGCAGGCACTCACCCCTGCCATGTCTCCGTCCTCAACCAGCCCCCACTGAGGAGCTCAGAGGGGCGAGTGCAGGGGAGGACTCCGGAAGGGATGGGGACACGTCCCGCGATGCCGGGCCGTGCGGACGCGGCTGCCAGAAGTCAGGACGGACGCGCGTCCACACAGGCTGCACGGCAGTGTGACTGACACGTGTCGACTCGGCCCATCGATCAGGCACCTGCCAGGGCCGGGCCGGGCTGGCGCTGGGCTCTGAGGGCGCACGGAGCTGCCAGGCGTGGGGTGAGCGGGAGGGGAGGGTGGGCTCACGTACCCGGTGGCCACTTTCCGTCCCCCCCGGGGCCAGCCCTGGGCGGGGTGCAGAAACCCAGGGGTGGGTCAGCCCCAGGAGGCCACGGTCTGGGCCCCGAGGCGCCGAGAGGCGGAAGGGGAAATGGCCGCTTTGGGGATGTGGATGCTTCCGGGCTTACGTTCGGGTTACACCCCGATAAGCCCGTGATCAGTTGAAAATGTCGTGCAGTCCAAAATGCATTTGATACATCTCGCCCCCCGAACACCGGCATTGAGCTGTCTGTCTCCACCTCATGCAGCTCGCTGTGCCGCCATCGTAAAGTAGGAGGTCGCACGCCGGTGCCTCGTTAAGCCGGGACCGTCTGTGTCAGGAGCTTTCACATACCCAGTCCCCTTGCACTGTGCTCAAGCCCCATGTCCACTTCTGAGACCTCCCCCCAGGACCGACCCGGCCGATGGCTGAGCTCGGGGAGTGCAGGCTGGCCGTGGGGCAGCTGGAGGCCTCCCCGGGGTGGGACTGCGTCTGCTCCAGGTAGGCGGGAGGGGGTGCCCACCGTGTCTCCGAGTGGAGGACGGGCCTGAGCGTCAGACAGGCCCTCGGGCCCCATGCGCGTGGACACGGAGCCCGCTCACGGGGCCATCTCCGGGGGAGCAGCCTCGTCAGCTGCACCCCCACAGCACAGCGGGCGCCCGGCTACGTCACTGGCTTCTCACATGTCCTCACTCAATCTGCACAGGAGCCCTGCGTTTGGCCATACTTGTCCCTACTTTATAAAGGAGGAAACCGAGGCTCCTTGAGGTCATGTGACCTGCCCAAAGTCGGGGCACGGGGGGACGACCTAGCCGGGATCCGCAGGGTCTGTCTCCCTTCCCCTCGCCCACCCTGCCACCCCAGCTGAGCTGGGCCAAAGCGTGAAGCCAGCTCTCAGGCAATCTGCTGATGAGGCCACCGGAGTGTAAGCAAGATGTGGCTCTCCGGGAATGCCCGGTCCCCTTCCTGGCCGCCCCGCCCCGAGCTGCAGGTCCGCCTGTGAGACCTGGAGAGGACAAGCCGGCCGCTGTGGCTCACACCTGCCAAGACCACAGCTCCTTTCCCTGTTTCCACGGAGTCCAGACAAGTCCTCCCGAGATCAGGATCCGATGCGCAGATGCGAAAACTGAGGCCTCCCGGAGTTCTCCAAGGTCTCCAAGGTCACACGGCCGCCCCTGGACGGCGGGTCCAAACCCAGCCTCGCGGCACGCGGCTCCTCCAGCTCCGTTCCTGGTGGCAGGGAAGAACCCATCACATCCGGAGGGACTGTAGGGGAGGGACCACAGCGATTGTCAGGTCAGCCGGCCCCCAGACACCTGAGCGAGCCACGTCCCTCCCTCGTGGGAGCAAGCTTTACGTGTTGCCATCCCCCATAAGAACGCTCCAGACTCCCGGCGGGGTCCCCCAGTGCTGGCGTGTCATTATCACGAGGGGATTAAATCGTCGCAGCCCTCGCGTGGCTGATTCTTACCACTCGAGTTCATGTTTTGTGCGAGCATCACAGTCAGGGTCTTGTTACACCGAACGTCAGAGTCAACCTTGACATTGTAGCGCACGGACCTGCCGCCTTGTGGCCAGGTCTGTGGTGTGATAGTGTCCTCTGTTCCTTTCTTCCTCTTTGGAAACTTTTAACAGACTTTGTTTCTTAGAGCAGTTTTCCGTTGACAGAAATATGCAGCGGAAAGTAGAGATTTCCCATATATAAGCCACCCAAAAACACGGGGTCCTCCCCCCTCCCCCCCTTTCACCCCCAACAAGCTGCTTTAGTTACGATCCGCGAACCATTTTGATACGTTACTGTTCACTGAAGTCCACAGCTTGCCTCAGGGGTCACGCCCGGTGGTGCCCTTGCCGTGGATTTGGACAGATGTGTGATGACGTGGATCCGTCAGTATGGTGTCAGAGTGGTTTCACTGCCCTAAAAGTCCTCCGTGCTCCACCTAGCCATCCTCCCCTTTCCCCGAATCCCTGGCAACCGCCGACGTTTCTCCTGTCTCCGTGGTTTTGCCTTTTCCGGAACGTCACATGGTCGGCGTCATACAGCACGTAGCCTTCTCGGATTGGCTGGTGTCACTTAACGACCCGCAGAGTCCTCCGCATCTCCCCGTGGTTTGAAAGCTCACTTTTTTCTGTAACATCCGCCTACCAGACACGGACTGTGGCCACAGCGGCCCCACCCCTGCCTTGGGGCCGCGTGGAGACAGCCCTGGGCGTTGCGGGGCACGGGTCCTGTTCTCCGGGGGGCGGGGTGGCCATGGACCAGCGGGGCCACCCCTCCCGGCCTCCGTTCAGGCAGCAGCAGCAGTGACGCACTCACCGCCAGCTGCCGTGAGGAGCGGTGCCCTGTGAGAAGCACCCTGACCTCCAGTGGGGCAGCTGCAGGAGGAATGAGTCTGTCTTAGGGTAAAAGGCCCACGCTATAAATGCACAAGATTCGCCAACGTGATCCTAGGGCTGAGCAGGCAGATGGGAAGGTGTGGGCTGGAGGGGACACCTTGCGGGCGGTACCTGCATGAACACAGTTGTTTGTTGCCACGGTGCAGTGTCTACTTCTCACCACAAGAGGGCAGCACTGCCACTCTCACTTGTGCCCAGAGGTACCAGGAGCCTCTGCAGGACGCGACGTGTCAGGTGGGTGGCATTGGGTCCTCCCAGCAAAACCATGTCTTAAAGCAGCGCCCTCCCCACTCCCCAAACCAAATATATCTCCAGTAACCAGGAAACCGTTGACATCAGGCTGTGAGATCTTGAAAATGACAGTAGCTGTTGCATATTGAGCTCTTGGGACCTGCTGGACCCTGGGCGGGCGTATTTTTGCCCATGGTTCTAGCACTTTGCCGCTTTGTGGCCAGGTGATGCCAGCAGAGGGTGGATGGGCAGATGGACAGGCAGAAGGAAGTCGGGAGTCCCGGGTCCCAGCACATACGAGGCGGGGCTGGGCGGTACTCAGGCCGTTGGAGCCCGCGGCCTGCAGCGCCCCCAGGACTGTGGACGCCGACCCCAGCGTGGGTGGTCTGATGTTTGCCTCGTACTGGATTCGGGCCAGTTTCCAGCAGCTTAACGACGTGGCTTGTCCGCCCGCGGAGAGACGGCAAGGTGCTGTTCTTTCTGCCTGTCGGATGAGAAGGTGACCGCGTTGACCGTCTGGGCCCCTGGCCCCCGCCCCCCTCAATCTGGGTTTGACCTCGGACACGGACCAGGGTGACTCAGTGGCCCATCAGTGTGAGCTGGCCCTTGCTGTCCGAGACTTCAAGCCCCAACCCCAGTGGCTTGTTCTGTGAGGGGAACGTTAGATTCAAGCCCAGGAAAACTCGCCTCTGTCCGCTCCCATAGCTTCCATGAATAGACGAGGTGGCCTCTGCAGCTCTGCAGGAAAACGGAGCGTGCGGCAAGCCTGCTGTCGACATGGAACCCGGAGCCGGAAACCCCTCCGTAGCCACGGCCACGGCCCCGCAGACGGAGCTCACGGCCTGTGCCGTCCCGTCTGCTGGTTCGTGTGCTGGCTCCTCCCGAAACACGAAGAAGGTGTCGACCGGGCCCAGGTGCTGCTCACCTCCCTGCACCTGCTTCTCCAGGCAGGGGGGCCTCTCCTCCCCGACATCTGGCACCCCCCGCCCATGCTGTGGTCGGCAGGCCTTCCGGAAGGCCACCCTGCTGACCCCAGCATGGCCTGGTCCCTCGTTTGTGCCACCACCTGAGGGCAGGGACTGCAGAGGAGGACAGGGGCCCTGCTCTGGCCAGGTGGGCTTCTCAGGGGATGGGGACAGGTTGCCAACCTGATGGAGAAATGTCCTCCTCTGTCTGAGATCCACCTTCTCAGTTTTTACAGCCGCGATGAGACCTCCTAGGTCTGGCGCTAGTGTTAAGCTGAAGTGTGTACGTGTGTGTGCGTGCGCGTGTGTGTGGATACGCTAAGCTGTCAGGTGAAGCGTGGCAGGTGTCTCCTGGGCCCTCCCGCCTCCCCTGGCCCTCCTGGTTAGCGTACTTGCAGACGGTAGAACTCTGGGTGTCCTGGCTACAGAAGGGTGCTGAGCTTGCTGGGGTCAGGGGTGTTCTGAGGCCCTGGGGGGCCGAGGTCATGCTGGGCCCAGGAAGCAGGGGGATCAGCCACCCTTTGGGAGGATACTGTGCTCCCCAGCACTGCAGGTGTGCACACAGGGGTGGGGACAGGACTGCTCGCTGGCGGTTGACCGGATGGCCTCTGACCAATTCCCACTGGCTTCCAAGGAGGAGATGAGTCTGTACCCCGATGCCCCATGGGACCGTGCTGGCAGGTGTGGGGTCCTGAGCCCTCGCACCACGGCCAGTCTGCTCACCTGGGCTGGCCCGTCCACCCTCTAACATGCTCATTTCCCCTGACAGTGTCGGAGCCCCAGGCCGTCCCCAGCCCCCCGGAGAAGCCGCCCGGCACGGCCATCCTGTGCGGCACCTGTGGAAATGTTTGCAGGGGCGAGGTGCTGCGCGTCCAGGACAAGTACTTCCACATCGAGTGCTTCGTCTGCAAAGGTGAGCGTGCCGGCCTCTGTCGCCGCTCTGTCCGGCAGCTGCAGGGCCAGGCCTCCGGCTGCAGGGAGGGTCAGTGCTTTGCCCACTGAGTGCAACAGAGCAGGGAAGGGAGCCCAGGCTGGGGCCGGACTCCGCCCCATGCCCGCAGCCCCAGAGGCACTTGGGACTGTCCCCTTGTGAGGGAGGAGCTGAGGCCTGGAGGAGGAGGAGCTTGTTTGAGGCTTGATTCCAGACCTGCCGGTGGCCCCTGAACAAGGGGCCCCATCCAGGGTTCCCTGGAGGCACCTCCTGGTGGAGGAGGGGGGGAGCAAGGCAGCAGGTGAGCACCCACCTCCAAGCACCTGGCTGCAGCCATGTCATTGTCTGTCACAGGCTCTGTGTGAAGGCTGTGTGTAGAGTCCGTAGTTTGAAAACTCAAGAACCGCTGACCACACCTTGCAAGGGGAGGGTCCAGGGATGACCCTGACTCCCCTGGCCCTGTGGGGTCAGAGTGCAAAGGGGGCGACTCGGGGGTGGGGGATCAGGGAGGGTGGTGAGCATCGCCAGTGCTGCTGTCTCCAGCAGGGGCGGGCATGCCCTGGGACCCCAACCCCGCCCCTCGGAGCTGCTGTGGCTCCAGTTATGGGCATGGCTGGCTGTCGGGGACGTCACCGAGGCCCCCACATTGCCCGGATCCAGGGTCCCTCACGCATCCCCAGCCTGGCTCAACTTCCAGTGAATTCTCCCCACTGCACCTGTCCTCCTGACCCCCTGACCCCCGCCCTGACAGTGGCTCCAGAGCCCTCGCCCGGGGGACGTGGGCCCCCAGTGCGGTGGCTTGCGGGGCTGTTTGGACAGGTGGGGAGAGGACACAGCCTGGGCAGCGTCCGTTCCCTAGGAAAGGGTGGAGCCGCTCAGAGGCAGGAGCGTGGCCGGGGGCGTGGCCAGTGGTTGGGCGTGGCCGGGGCGTGGCCCGAGCACCTTGGCCGGTGGTTGGGCGTGGCCGGGGCTGGCCGGGCGGTGGCGCGGCCCCTGGGCCTCCGTCTCGGTGCGGGCAGCGATGCTGGCCTGCTGCCGCAGGCTCTGGATTTCGGGGACGCGTCCGGGCCTGGGGCTCTTTCCCCGGAGAAGGCGGCGGCCGCCCCGCCCTGCCTGAAGCTTGACTTCCGTTTCCGCAGAGCTTCCCAGGCCGTGGTGAGATGTGTCTGGCTACATTTTCTCCCTGTAAAGATGCATTTGCTGTTATTACTGAACAGCAAAAAGGTCGCTCTTTTTAAAAGCCGACTGTAAAAGACGAAGGAGAGGTGTCCTTGGTATTTAAAAGGGTTTCTCAGTAAGCCAGACTGTGGGAATGCCGCGGGAGCGTGGGCTCAGAGAATCCAGCCCGTCACCTGGTTTGACCCTCCACCTTCGGCAGGAGGCGGGGACGGCCCCAGGTGTCCCCACCCCACCGCGTCACTGGGGCAGGTCACTTTGTTTCCGGAGGTTCACCTCCGTAGGCGAGGCGGCATCTCCACTTCTGATGTGGAGCAGCCGAGGTTCCCTGCAAGCTTTAAAGAAGCTGCATCTGTTGAAGCGTGAGAATCACGCAGCCTGGGACTGGTCTTTTATCCAGATGCTCATGAAAATGCAAAGTGTGAATCGCTGAGGGTGCCTTTGTGCATAAAAAGGAACACCCAACTGACAGTGTCTCAAACCACATGGGCACCACACCTGAACATGAAGCCTGGGGAAGCCCCGCACCCCCAGAGCTGGTTAATTTAATGGCTCAGTGAGGTCACCAAAGACCCAGGTTCTTTCCCCGCTTCCCCGCCCCACCTGTCCCCTTTCCCCCCAGCCTGTGCATATCAGCACCGCCTGTCCTCACGGCCTCAAGGTGGCTGCCATTGCTCCGAGCATCACATCCTTACAGGATAGCGCTCAACCCCGGGGAAGGGGCAGTGTGCCCAGGCCGAAGAGCCCCCTCCCCACATGAAGCTCCCTTCGATGGGGAAGAGAGAGTTCTCTCCCTGAGGTTCCCCCAGACACGTCCAGTGAGCCATTGGCCAGAACTGGGTCACCCGTCCAGCCCACCAGCAAAGAGGAGCATGAAGATGGTGACAGACTGACATCAGTCATGTCCGTCCCTGCTGGGCCTCTTGCCAGTTGAACCAAACGGATCTCTTAGCACAGAAGCCGACTGTGCCGCCATCGCGTCCTGATCCGAGAGGTCCCCGTGTGCTGGGGTCCCGTCACCTCGGCCCTTGTGCAGTGTCCTTTGGCTTACCTGGGGACACCATGAAAGGAGTGACGTAATTGCCCTGTCCTTCGCGGCTGGCTGCCTCGAGTCAGGGCTTTGATGCCTCAAGGTTGGGGTTCCTATCCCACTGTGCCCGCCCCCCAGCTTGGTGGGTCTGGGCGACACATTTCTCAACCCTCGTTTTCATGCAACAACTATTTTACTTGGCACTCCGCGTCGTGCAGGTATGCCTGGGTGCTGGGGTGCACTCCAAGTAACAGAACGGACATTCCTCGTTTTGTGAGCCCATCCGGCTACGGGAGCACAGCTGGTAAACACTGGATGGAATGGGGTAAGCATTTCGCTATGCACTGCACGCATCGCTAGAAAGGAGAGATGGAAACTACGGTGGAAGAAGCGGGGCGGGAGCACTGGCAGAGCCGCTATTTTAAGCTGGGTAATCAGGGGAGGGCAATCAGGGAGGGCTTCCCGGAGGCTAAGAGCAGAGCGGCGTTCAGCACACTGGGCCGCGGGAGGAGCCGAAACGGGACGGGGAAGGGTGCGTGTCTGGCAGGAGCACCCACCAGCCCCGTTTGCACTGGGGGCGTGTAAGCCGCTCCACAAGGACCCTCCATCTGCAGACTGGGGCAGTTGGCGGGATAAAGTTGGGCAGTTAGCCATAGGGAAACCCTGCAGAACCCCAGCCGCAAGGGACATTCTCCACCAAGGGGCTTCTAGACCAAAGGAAAGCCCAGACAGATGCCCTCGACTCCCACACCCGGGCACCTGTCCTGCACAGCTGACCCACACAGGGCGCGCCAGGAACCATGGGGCACATGGCAGGATGTGGAAAGTCTCTGCAGGATGGGCCTGGGGCGGGGTCGGCCATGCCGGCCGTGAGCCAGCGTGCGCCCAGTGGGGGCACACGAATCCCTAGAGTTCTCGCTCTGCTGCGTCACGTGAGTTGCTGTCTCCTCCCCCCACAAGCTGACACAGGGAAGCAGGGGAGACTGAGACCCCCCTCCCCTCCCCCACCGGAACTGCCCCAGATCTCTTGATAGCCGGGCTTCCCAGCCATCGTGCTGTGTGCATGCTTCTGCGCCCTGAGCTAGTCCCTTAAAGCCTGGGGAACCCTCTCCCCAGCAGACAAGCTCCTCAGGTCCATTTCAGCATCTTCCCAAACTCCAAACACAGGATCCCACGGTGAACTTGGCCACCCCTCTGCCCTCGGGCCGTTAGGCCGGTTCTGGCCCGGCCCCTGGCCAATTGTTTCCTACACTTCACCTCTTAGATTTCTTATGACGACCGTGCAAGATGGGTACGGTCACCCATGTTTACAGATGAGGACTCCGGGGGTCAGAGAGGTGAAGTGACCTGCCCAAGGTCACACGGCGGGGAAAGGCAGGAGTGAGGACTCAGACCCGTGCCGCCCGTGTCTACAGCCCAGTGACCACGGGACACCGCAGTGGTGCTGCAGCCAACACCGGGCCCTGAACGTCTGTGGGCGTTGCTGGTCACTTCCTCCGGTCAGAGTCCCCGGAGAGAGACTGCTGGGTCAAAGGGTATGAGTGGTTTTAATGTTCTTTGGAGCCAGTGCCAAGGGACGTTCCAGAAAGCATCTTCCCGCCACTGCCCGCCCCTCCCGACCGTTTCCCGTAAATGACCACAGTGGACGCTGAGGACTGACACTCAGGGCCACCTACAGCTCAGGGCCACCTGCAGCTCAGCCGCTTCCACATCTCAGGCCACTCCACAGCTCAATGTCACCCACAGCCCAGGTCACCCACAGCTCAGTGTCACCTACAGCTCAGTGTCACCTACAGCTCAATGTCACCTACAGCCTAATGTCACCACAGCTCAGGGCCACCTCCTGAGTAGCTCAATGTCACCTACAGCTCAGTCACCTACAGCTCAGTGTCACCCAGCTCAATTGTCACCTAAGGCTCAGTGTCACTCTACAGCTCAGGGCCACCTACAGCTCAATGTCACCTACAGCTCAGTGTCACCTACAGCTCAATGTCACCTACAGCTCAGCGTCACCTGCAGCTGCCTGCTTGTTGGTCCTGGCTGATCCGGGAGGCAAAGTAGGATGCGATAACAATATATCGCCTCGATTAGACCTTTTAACAACGTTAATGGATTCGGGCTTCTCATTTTTAGCAGGCAGAGGTCTGCGGTCGAGTCCGGCCCCGGCCTCAGCTCCAGTCTCCTGGGTAGCAGAGGCCGCCGGGGGAGCGGCTCCCAGGGCCCGGCTCGTGGGCAGGGCAGGGCGGCTGGAGAGCTGAGGTCTTCACTCTCCCAGTGTCTCCGTGACGGAGACGCACGTCATTTGAATGGGGCACGAGGCCCGTCTCATGTTTTCATCCCTCAAGGGACAGTTGGTGCCATCAGATCCTTACAAAGAATAGAAAAGCAGCCAGATGCCAGAGTCAGCGTGCGTGAGCCTCGCCGTCGCTCAAGGACCGAATTGTCCCAGCTGGCGTTCGTGGAAGAAGGCAGTGACTGTCCCGCAGGGCCCCCGAGGGCCCGTTCTGCCCGGCTCGGCCACACCTGCGCGATCGGGGGTGCGAGATCGAACAAAGGGTTTCACTTCAGGCGGGTGTGAAAGGGTTCAAGCCGGCCTGGCCTCTGGCCTCTCGGGCGAGTGACATCAGCACAGCCGCGGCCCAGACCGGGTCCCCCCACCGCGACTCAGGGCTTGTGTCACACTAGCTCCTCTGTGCCGCGTTTGTGCCTTCGAAGACGCCTTGTGCTCCCAGCGGGGGGTGAGGGCGAAGCGGCCCACAGAGGTCAGGGACGTCCCGGGGGGAGCCTGGTCCCACATCCAGGCCTCTCCACTGCGCCCCTTGCTGCCCGGCTCACGTCACACCTGTCCAAGCCAACCTCCCCTCGGAGACGATTGAATGTTCCCACCACTCTGGTGCTGTGACCAAAAAACGGCACACGCTCCCGGTGGCCCGGGCGAGGGGGCAGGGGGACCCAGGGGAAGCCACCACCTCACCCTGCCGGGGGAAGGGGCTGAACCGAGGGGGACCCACCCTACAGGCTTGCCCAAGCCGCAGGTCGCAGGTCGAGGGTCGGGGCTGAGTGAGGTGACCGGTGCAGCTGACCCGATTGAGCACATCGGCCCTGGGGGTCCCATTCAGGTTCTGGACCCCAGACTTCCTCCCATGCTGCTCCTGGGTGACCTTCTCGGGAAGACAGCTGGGCTGCCCTCACCCCAAAATTCTCAGGGCACCAAGCAAGACGGGTCAGGGCTGGGCTTCCTTGATCAGACACCAGGAACCCCACTGGGCACCACTCACAGCCATCACGAGCTGCGTACTGAAAAGGGCTTTACTTAATACGTTTAATAGTAATTTGCTAAGATGTTTAACATAGGTGTTTTGATAGCTTTGCACTAATAGCTATAATAATAACCCCATCTGGAACAACTTATTAAATATTTAGAGCCTCGTGACCACAGGAAGTCCCTAGTAAACCAGTTTCCATGTCGCCTTTGGAATTACAGCTGCAGGGAACATGGCAGCACCTTTGGGCTTTAAAATACGTGGTGCGTGCCTGCAGTTTGGCGGCTGGTATGGTGGAAACGGGCTTTCCAGGCAAAAAGGGACGAGGTGCGATTTTTGCTTCCAGCCACAGCCGGGCGGCGGGTTTTGTGTGCGGATGGCGGTGGGCTCGCTTTGGCGGCTGCATTCCACTGGAAGTGCTCAGATTTAAAGATGCCGGTACTTAGACTTCAGCAGAAGCTACGCCCTTACCCATCGGTTAATGTTTTGATGAAATTTCAGGTGTCGATTCAGACACTTATGAGGGTTACATGGTTTTTCAAGACTCTGGCTTGGGGACAGTGACCCACAGGACCTGGCACTGGCCCAGCTGGCAGGGCTGAGGCTGCAGGGGGTCCTCTGGGACTCCAGCAGAGGGGTGCTCCCTCCGAAACCGTGCTTGGCTCCCACGTGCCCCTAGGGCTGGAGGGAGAGTATGGGGTGAATGCCCAGGTGGCCCGGTCGTTGGCTGGCTGGCTGTCCCCAAGGCAGGTGGCCCATTCTCCTGGTAAATTTCCGCCAGCCCCTCCATTGGGGTGCACTGCAGCTTCCTGAGGCAGGACATGTGTGTAAGGAAGGGCCAAGGGGACAAACGGACTCTCAGTGAGTGTCCTGGCCACGCTCCCTCCTATGAGGTCTGGCCTTGTCCACTCCGGGGGAGGAGCAGGGAGGGGTCAGGAAGCCTCACAGTGGTTGGGGGCGCGGAGCACAGGGATTCATCTGTCCTCTGCCACAGGGGGTGTCCCCCCAGACGGAGCCCAGTGCATACTGGGTGCCTTTCCAATCCATCCTGTTCCATGCTGGGGACAGTGGAGGAGCCCAGGGGCACGGGTGCTTCACCTCGGCGGGTCCAGGAGGCAAGGGAGGGAGGCTGGCGGTTCCCCGGCACAGCCTGACTTTCCTCCCGGGTCAATGCTTCTTTCTGGAAGCTTCCACAAGGACGTCCACCGAAGTCCAGGCTGAGGGGCCGGAGCTGGTCTGTGCCTGGACCTGGCCCCCTAGTGAACCTCCCCAAGCCTCTGTCCGGTGGGGGCTTGTGTGCGGTGGGTCTGCCCGGGGCCCACCAGGGCCTGGGAGACGCCACCGCCTGCTAACGCCGGCCCCACGTGCTCTCCTCCAGCGTGCGGCTGCGACCTGGCCGAGGGCGGCTTCTTCGTGCGCCAGGGCGAGTACATCTGCACGCTGGACTACCAGAGGCTGTACGGGACCCGCTGCTTCAGCTGCGACCGGTTCATCGAGGGCGAGGTGGTGTCCGCGCTGGGCAAGACCTACCACCCCGCCTGCTTCGTGTGTGCCACGTGCCGGTGAGAGGCTGCAGACACCCCGCCTCCCCCTGCGCCCCCTCCCTCCCTCCCTCCATCCCCTCCGTTCCCTCCTTCCTCCCCCTGGGCCACTGCTAGGGCAGGAACGCAGGGCCCATCCAAAGGGTGGCAGATGGACCCCGGGCTGCTGCACCCCGGGGCACACCCTTGTCCAGCCCCAGACCCTGCAGGCCTCCCCACTGCCTGCAAGGACTGAGCCCTGTCTCCTGGGGACACTGGGTTCTGAGGCTGCTGGCGCGTGGCCTCCTTCGGCTCCCGTGAAGGTGTTCTCTCCCCACCCCCCTCGGCCTCCTTGGCCAGCTCCTCCCCTGTCCGCATCCCGCACACGTTTCGTCCGTCCCGTCGGAGCCCGTGGCGTCCACGCTCAGGCGTTCCTCGCCCACCCTCTGCCACTCTCCAGCTGCCGCGGCGTGCCCCACCTGCACGCCCTGCTGCACTCCTGCCGTCCCTGTCTGTGGGTGGACCACCACCCAATCCACCAGGTGCACGAGCCCCAAGCATCGGTGTCTTCCAAGGTCCCTCCCTTTCCAGACTCTGCCCACCTGCTGCCCGCTACTCAGGCCTCAGAATTCACCTGCTGAGGGTCCTGCCATGGCTCCGTGCCAGGGTCACTCCTCCACACGGCCCCCATGGCTTCCTGGCTCCTCGGTCTGGCTGAGAGGAGCTTCACAGCCTGTTTCGCTCATTCGTTCATTCATTCATTCACTCACTCACCCATTCATTCATTCAACCAGGCTTTTCTAAGCACCACGTGTGGCCAGGCCCTGGGCTGGCACCGGTGACTTGGACACACATTAGCAGAGACCCTCCAGGGCTCAGTGCCCACAGATAGTGCAGGAGAACAGGAAGTGCCTCCCGGAGCCCGTCCCCCGGGAGAGCAGCTCCCTCCCCCAGTCCTCGGCCCCAGGGCATCTGACCCCTCTCAGGCCCAGGTGGGCACAGAGCAGGTATGCCCGAGTGGTCTCAGCAGGCAGCCTGGGGTCCTGACCCTGGGCAGCAGGCCACACCCAGCTCCCCCTCTTCCTGCACCTCGGGGGGCTTAGCAGGGAGGCGGCAGGCAGCCTTCCCACACCCAGTGTGACAGGGACTTTCTGAGTGTCATTCCTAGTTATGGTGTGTGCACCAGACAGAAACGGAAGCTTTGTCAGGAGGGTGCCAAGGGAGGGAGGCCCAGCGACAAGAAACATTTCTAAGGAAAGTGTCTCTGTGAGTTCCTGCAGCGTGCTGGGTCAGAGCTCCCCCAGAGGCCGTCTGGGCGTTTGATTTCTGAGCACGTAGCTTAGAGAAGAGGCTGACATGGTCGCAGGGCTTTGAAAAGCGCCTCTGGATGATCTGCTGCTTAGAAAACAGTAGCAGACAGCTCTGTCGAGCTGGGTGACTGGGACAGGACTTACCCACACACCGTGAACCACTAGGAAACCGGACAGAATACACGGAACAACCGGTTTCACCGTCCGAGCACAGGCAGCTCAGCACTGGACAAGGAAGGCGGATGCGTGAGCCCCATGACCGGCCCGCTTGCTGCCTGGAGGCAGTTTCCCGCTTCATAGTACAAGGAGGGGACACTAGAGATGGCCCACTCGCGGAGTGAGAAGCCGGTGATCGGAGACAGAGCAGCCGACGGAGGGGAGCGAGCGCCGGAGAGCTGCAGAACCCGCGGGTAGAGAGGAAATGCCCAGCGTGGCGCCAGAATGACCGGCTCGCTGTGGGCTAAGCAGTCCCCAGGGCTGGGAGACAGCTGGGCTCTGGCCAGCTGCAGAGCCCTTGCTGAACACCCAGGCGTGTGGCGGGGACACGTGTCTCACTGGTGGGACCGAGCCCCGAGGCAAAGGCTACTACTACAAACCTGCACCAACAAAGACAAGAAAAAACTCAAAAAGACCAGACTGATCTTAAAACAAGCTAACTGCCTGCCCAGGCAAAGCCCAGCGCTCTTTATCGGAAGGAAAGAAAACGCAGCACTCGACGACATAAAATCGACGATGTTCGACATTTGGCCGAGTTCTCCTCTTCATAAAATGGAACTGGGAAAGGTGACCAAAGCCAGAAGGAAAATCGGCCCGTTCCAGTAGAACAAAAGCAGAAGTGAGACTAGCAGGCCATGCCTGTGAAACAGCCGTGTGTCCACATGTTAAGCATTTAA
Organism: Pteropus medius; assembly: GCF_902729225.1. Lineage (NCBI taxonomy): Eukaryota > Metazoa > Chordata > Mammalia > Chiroptera > Pteropodidae > Pteropus > Pteropus medius. The sequence goes on along the minus strand of NW_024349804.1, from coordinate 13,092,668 downwards.
AGAAAAATGTGAACGTAAGTAACAGTGTCATGGAAGATGTGAAGAGAAACCAAACGGAATTTCTAGAAAAGAAAATTTAAAATTTCTGAAAATCCCCTGAAAGGAATTAGTAGTAGATCAGGTTTTGCAGAGGAAAAGATGGGTGACCTTGAAGACATAATAGAAACGACTCAAACTAAAGCAAAGAGGAGGGAAAACCGAAAAATAAGAAGGGAGACTCGACGATGTGCGAGTATAGATCCGTCTGTCTGTCTGTCTGGGTTAGGACGGGGAGACCCAGGGGGTGGGCGAAGACTGAAAAAGTTTGAAGAACAGGGGCTGGAAAATGTCCAAAGATGATGAAAACTATAAACTCAGGGATCCAAGAATCTCACTGAACCCAAAGCAGAATAAACACAATAAAAACCTACCAAGTCCATCTTAATCAAATTATAATGATAAGAAGAAAATCTTAAAAGCAGCAAAAACAAAACAAACCAAAACCCATTTATGTCAAACGGGACAAACAAATGACTGTGGACTCCTCATCTGTAACTATGTGTACAAGAAGATAATAGAATAGCGTCTTTAAAGAGCCGAAAGGAAAAAAATGGGCCAATTCTCTACCAAGAAAAAAAAAATGAAGGTAAAACTGCTAAACAGTATGGTGTTCCTTTTGGGGGCTAATAGATAATAGCTGCCATTTATGCAGCCCCTCCTGGGTACAAGGCAGTATGTCTGATGGATGGATGGAGGGATGGATGGGTAGATGGATGGATGGATGGATGGA
>NW_024349804.1:13082901-13083397 GCF_902729225.1 Pteropus medius | reverse complement strand
TTGTCCAGACTTCGCACTCTCTCCTGGGCTGCCCCCTCCCCCACAGTGACCTGGCCTTCCACTCACCAGACGGAGGGGCCTCAGCGCCCCATGAAGCCCCCGTGTCTGCCCTGGCCCTCTCCTGCCCCTCCTGCTAAGGGCGCTGCCGGCCGCCCCAGATCTCCCGCCTTCTCCGGACCCCGACCCTGCCAGTTTCTTTCCTCTCTTGGGCACACATCTCCCCTCTCGAAAGGTGTCCTCCCCGGTGGCTTTTTAAGTAGCTCAAGTCCCGCCACCATTTAAAAAGCAAAGCCCACAGCCTTGTGGGAAGTCCCTTCACCGCCTGCTCATCTCCCTCCTCCCTTCAGGGCCTCTGGCCCTGCTGTCTCCTCCCACAGACCTGTCATGGGGGACTGAACCTGGGACCCTGTCGGCCCCCTCCCCGGCCCCTCCCTCCACACCCCTCTCCTCCCTGAAGCCTCTGGGCACCTGGCTGATACACATTTGTCCTTCTGAC
>NW_024349804.1:13061927-13076241 GCF_902729225.1 Pteropus medius | reverse complement strand
CATCCTGCCCACCCCCCCCAGATACAGAGATGAATGGGACCTGGCCCCCCTCTGCCACACGGCGGGAGGCAGGCCCATCATCCTCTGAGCCCAGGAGCTGGTGACACACCTGCTCCTGAAGGCTGCGTGGTGTGGCTGGGTCTCTGCTCCCAGACGTGGCCCCCAGCGGGCAGAGCCAGCCTTCACACACGGCACCCTGGGCACCCACTGCATCCGGGCTCCGTGGCCTCTCTGCCAGGGAGCATGCCTCCCAGCACCCCACGCACCCCACCTGGCCGTGCTGTCCCTGGTAGAGACCCCTCCGCTCTCTCTGTCCGTGCAGGCCGGGGAGAAGCACTACCACCCGCTGTGTGCGGTATGTGTCAGATGTGGCCGGATGTTTGCAGAAGGCGAGGAGATGTACCTTCAAGGTGAGAATGCAGACCCCTCGGCCAAGGGCAGCATCTCGGGGTGTGAGCTGGGGGTCGCATGTGTCATCTGCCGGTGAGGAAGCCCCGCCGTGCAGCGGGGAGCTGGGGGAGCCGGGCCGAGCAGGCTTTCCCGAGCAGGCCCCGGGAGGCAGAGTGATGGTGAGAGGCAGAGCCCATGGCCCTGGTGATGGCCTACTGGACGACGCTGGGACCCTCCCCACGAGGACCCCGGCGAGGATGGGTTTGATAGTGAGAGCCATCTCTTTAGCCAGTTTCATTTCAATGATTCCTCTGGCCCCAGTGACCCCCAGAGGCAAGCCGAGCGGGACGAGACACGGGGGAGAGCCACACACTGGCCCACAGATGGGCCATTTAGTGACCTCGTGCAGCGTCGTCTGGGGCTGTGTGCCAGACAGGCCTCCCTTTCCGAGGCTGAACCTCATGGGGTGATGTCAGCCGGGACGGCGTCGTCCCCGGCTCCCCCCTTGTCCTGGAGTCTCCACTGGAGAGCCCATGAACGGTGTCCTTCGGCCCCTCCCAGCGGTGCTGGGAAGTCTGGGCGGGGAGGGGCGCCCCCGCCCCAGGCATCCGCCCCCACCATGAATAGTGCTTTCAGCCGTCCTGGTGCCCAGCACAATGGGACGGCAGCAGCGGGGACGAGCATGCTGTCACGGGGGCCCCAGGCCCAGGGGACAAAGACGCCCTTCAGGGCTCCGGGCTGAGGCCGGCACCCCACTCTAAAGCAGGCTTGCCCTGGCTTTCTGTGGGGTGTGGGAGCCGACGCCAGCCCCATCCCCTCTCCCGGCCTCGGGTTTTCCAGGCGGTCGGATGAGGGGTCCGACTGGGTTGGAAGCATTCACGCTGCCCACTGTGGGGCGCCAGAGTCCCCGGGCCAGCGGCCTCTCTGCAGGCTCCACTCCCACCCTGCCTGGGCAGCCGAGACCCTCTGCCTGGCCTACCTAGGCGCTGGGGCTCCATGCAGCTGTCATTTGACAGACAGATCTCGTCCAGTAGAGGCTCTGAAGTGCCTGGGGCCCGGTGAGCCCCACGGCCTTTGAGGGCGATGAGACAGGCACCCTCCCCCCCACCACCTGCCTCGTCCACAGAGTCCTTCCAGGACGCCCGCTGCGGGCCCCAGGCCCGGGGCCGACGCCACACAGCCACACAGAGGCGCCACGGGCTCCTCACAGGCGGCGAGGGTGCACCCACGAGAGAACCGCCACTCCCCGCTCCCGACTGCCTCGGGGCCCCGCCTTTCACTCCGGAAAATGACACTAACCAATTCCCTCTTGGGAATCTGCCCCCCCAGGCTCCTCCATCTGGCACCCGGCGTGTCGACAAGCAGCCAGGACTGAAGACAGAAACAAGGTTGGCGGGTCCGGATTTCTCAGACGCGGTCTCCACCGCCCGTGTGCGGCCGCGTGCGGTCAGGGGGATACTGAGCGGCTTCCGCAGGCCGACCGGCACGGGCGCACCCAGCACGCCGCCGGGGCCCGGGGAAGGGGGCCCTGGGCCGGGGCGGGAGGGCTCCGCCGAGGACAGGCGCCTCCTCTCTGTGTCCTCAGCCCCCCTCCCCCCGCCCCCGACAGCCTCAAGTGTCAGCCATGTGGCTCCTCAGCCCCTTTTCGTGGACACGAGGCCGAGCTGGGAGTCACCGAGTGTCTCTGTCCCACCTCGGCACGGGCACCCATGACCTTGCTCTTCCAGATTTAGGAATGGAGCCCGATGCTTTGCTCAGGGTCCTACTCAAAGTGCCAGGGTGGGCCTCTGACACAATCTGGATTCCCACGATCACCTTTCCTTCCCGACGAGCTGCGACCCCTGAATTAGGCAGCTGGGCACAGCCCTCCGTGTGACCGCTGCTTAAGCCTCCGGCCTCAGGCGTGGAGAGAGGGTGGGGTTCCCTCGAGGGGCAGGAGGACCAGGGGTCCTTGCCCGGGGTCAAGGCAGCCACAGGGGCTGGAGGGAAGGGGCCAGTGCCCCCAGCGAGGGGCACTAGGGCCGGCCCGTGGCCGCTGGACCCCGGGGCTGGCGGCCTGCTTGGGCCAGCCCCCGGGTCTGCTCCTCTTCACGGCACGTGTCCTGTCAGACTCTGGTGGCACATTCTAGGCTGAGAGCTAGAGAGCCTCAGAGTGAGCTGAGGAGCTGATGGCAGCGGGGCTGGAAACGAGGGACACAGGAAGCCCTACGGCCTGGGGGCGGACCCAGGAGACTGTAGGGGCCGGGCCCCCTGCTTCCCAGGTGCCACAGGTGACACTCCCACCATTTTGGCTGAATCACCGGAACTGTGACTCAAATTACAGGGGGATTGGGGACGAGAGCAGCCTACCTGCCTCTTCCCTCCCACCCGTTCCTCAGTCTGGGGGGTCACTGCCGCCTCCCCTTGGCCAGGCCCTGTGCTCCCCACTGCCAGGGGACGTAGGACACGGACAGCTGAATATGTGCCCGGACCGTGCCCGTCTCCCAGCGCAGTAGGAAGCGAGGATGGGGACAGAGCCACGCGATGGCCGTCCTCCCAGCTCCGGGCGCAGAGCCGGGGAGCTGCGGGAGGAAGCTGGTGACCGTATTCGTTTCCTGTGGCGGCTCTAAGAAGTCACCACAAACGTGGAGGCCTAGAAACCGCAGGGGGTCGCCCGGCAGCTCGCAGGTCGGGCTTTCCGCCGGCCGTGTCCTGTCACCCCCACGTGCTCGGACCTCTGTCCACCCGTGAGGGCCTGTGGTCACGTGGGGCCACGGAGCATCTAGGATGACCTGCCCCATCAGAGTCCCTTTGGCTGCACACGGTGACAGGGTGACATTCACGGGTTTGGGGACTAGGACGTGGACATCGCTGGGGACGTTACTGTGCCATCTGCGGTCCCGGAGCCGACGGGCACAGCTCGTGGTGTTCATGGTCGGGGTCGCAGCACGTGGTGGCACGCTGCCGCTGCCCGTCCTCCCACAAGGCCGATTCACTCTGCAAACGGCTCCTGTGTCACCGGCCTCAGAGACGAGCCAGGCATCACCCCACCCTCACGGAGGCCCGGTCCCCGCCGGTCCCCGTTTCACCCTCCCCTTGTCCCAGCCCTGCCCCGCCCCCATGAGAATTACCTCGAGGCCTGAGCCCGCGGGGTGGGGCTGGGCAGTGAGGGGGGCAGGGCAAGTGCACACGCTTCTCCCTGGGCACCTGGGTCCCTTGGCGATAGCGCCCCTGGCCAGCGGCCACTCAGGACTGGGTGGCAGGAAGGGAGAGCTGTGCTTTTCTGCGCTGTTCATATCGTGAGAGCCAGTTAGCGAGCATGAACCGGCCAGCTCCGGCCAGCTCCGGGCAGCTCGGCATGTTGGCTCCAGGGGACCGGCAGCCTGCAGAGCCGCAGAGCTGGTGTGGGCCCCGCTAACCCTGGAACCAGCGCCCCGGGTGTAGGCGGTAACCCTGTCACCTAGTAACCCAGTGGGCACCAGCTCGCCCGTCTCGGGAGTGTGCTCAGCGGTCATTCAACAAGTGTCCCTCCGTGCCAGGCCCCAGGGGACCCCAGGGACCCTGGGAGCCAGTTTCCTCCCTGCCGGCGGACCCCTGCTCGGCCTCTGCCCAGCCGCGTGACCTCGGGCGGTCACTAGCCCTCTCCGGCCCGCGAGGGCGCGGCCAGCAAGCGTCACGTCCACTCCGGTTCTCTCCCCTCTAGATGCAGACCCAGGCTTGCCGAGGCGCCGCCCCCTGTGCCTTCCAGGTGCGTGCGGGTGGCCTGACCTCTGGTCCCGCTGTTGTCCAGTCCTCGTCGGTGTCCTGCTGAGTGTGGGAGGAGCTGGGCGGCTCCCTCAGGGAGGGGAGGGCTCCACAGCCTGAGTCGGACACTGGACCCCGGTGTCCTGGGGCTACCAAAGTGCCACAGACCAGGGGCTTAAACGGCGGCGGAGACGTTCCTCAGGGCCCTGGAGGCAGGAGCCCGAGGCGCAGGCGTGGGCGGCGGCTCCTCCCGAGGGCCCTGTGCTTGGCGTGTAGACGGCCGTCCTCTGTCTGTGCCCCGCGTGGTCCTCCCTCTGTGCGTCTGTGTCCTCATCTCTTCCCAGGACACCAGTCACACCGGGTCAGGGTCCACCCTAAAGACCCCGTTCGAACTTAATTACGTCTAGGCCCCATCTCCAAATACAGTCACCTTCTGGGGTCCTAGGGGTTAGGACTTCGACTTGAGTTTGGGGGGACACAATTCAGCCCATAACATGGCCCCTCTCGGGCTTCTGGCACCCCTGCAGCGCGTGCAGACCTCCGAGGGGGCCGGGCAGGGAAATAGGAGAGGCAGCGTGGGTGGCGTGGGGACAGGAGGCCGAGCCTGGTCTGGGGACGCCGTTATGGAGGTGGCTCTATTTAGGTGAGGCAGGTGGGGGCGTGGGAAAGCTGGCAGGGCTGGACCGGAAGAGGGGTGTGGAGCTGCCAGGTCATGGCCTGCAGGTGGACAGACACAGGTGCAGTGAGTACGCTGGGCGCTGGAGAAGCCGAGTGTCCACACACAGATGGGCGGGCCTGGCCCGGGGCTGCGGAGGGACCATCACCTCGGGGGTGCAGGAGATATGGTCAGGGACGGGGTGGGAGTGGTTCCACACAGCTGTGGGCCCTCGAGGAGAAGGTTACACATGTGACAGCCACGAAGACGCCCCCGGCCAAGAGCGAGGGCCCAGTAATGACTGGTCAGCGGTGTCCTCGGGAGGGCTGTTTCTAAGACACATGGGGACCACAGGGCCAAACGCAGGGGTGTTGCCAGTGCTGGCCGGGGCTGAGAAAGGTGTGGGGGGCCAGAGGGATGTGAGGGTCGGAGAGCAGTGTTTAGGGTCACGAGACCATCCCGACGTCTGAGCTCAGGGCCCAGGCCAGTCGGATGGGCTGCCGCACGCTCCCCGCTAATCTAGGTGAGCAGCCAAATTCTGGGTACAGAGGCGGCCTTTGCCACTGAGCCCACAGGATCATTTGAAAGTATGTTGCTTGCTGTTGTCCTTCGAAAGATCGTTTCTGTGCCGCGAAAGCTTGGCGGCCATCAGAGCTGGGCGGGTCCCCGTGCTGCGTGCGGCCCGTGCCACTGTCTGCTCACAGCTGTCCCTTCGTCCGCTCACGCCTGCCTGTCCATCTTAAGGATCCTTTCCACCTGCCAGTGGAAAATCCTACCCCGTGAGCCGGCCTGTCTGTCGGCGTACGACTGTGACATTGCCCCTGGAAGGGTCTTCCCGTCGACGTGCCTGTTTTCAGTTTCCTCCCGTCCCCCGTCCCAGGAAACCAGAGCGTCCTCGGAGAGCATCGTCTCTGTGCCTGCCTCCAGCACGTCAGGGTCTCCCAGCCGTGTGATTTATGTAAGTCGGATGATTTTATGGAGAGTGGGGAGGGGGCGGGGGCCTGGGGTCGTTGCAGAGTGTGCCCTAGGGGACTGGGGCCTCCTCACAGGCCCTTGGGTGTGGGGCCAGCGCTGCCCAGACCCTCTGCTGCTGGGGAGGTGGTCATGGATGTTAGGATGCTGACTCTGGGCCGTCCCTCGACATAGACGTAGGGTGTGACCCGGGGACTCCCCGGCTCTGTGGCCACAAGCACACAGAGGGGTGCCACCTGTCCTGATGCTGTAGAGAGGACATCGTGTCCACGTCCAGTGCCACCAGAGGCTTGCAGGATAGGGCAGGCGTTGCGGGCGACGGTGCAGACCCGTGTGTGGCCATTGACAGGGGCCCTAACATGTCCTAGAGGCAGCGTGTTAAGCTTGCTGTATATTGTGGTCCTGTCTTTGATCCAGAGTCTGTGCGGGGGAGTGTGCAGGTGTATGAGTTCGTGTGTACGTGTATGTGGGTATGGATGCCTTCATGTGTCTGCGTGTAAATGTGCAGGTGTGTGCGCGCGCATGTGTGTGTATTTGTGTGTGAGTGGGTGTTTATGGGTGGGTATATGTGTGTGAGTGTGCGTATAAACGTTCATGTGTTTTGCACATGTATGTGCGTACTCATGTGCTTCCGTGTGTGTGTGTGTGTTCGCATGTACGCAGGCGGAGCTATCTGTATGTATTTTCCGGTCGCAGACTGAGTGTCGCTGTGTGGTGGCACCAGGGCAGGCAGTCGCAGGCCCTGCCTCTGACACAGGGATGCTCTCCCACTTTGTAGAGAGGCAGCGCAGGCTCGGAGAAGACGCCTCGCCAGGGCCGTGGTGGCCAGGCGTCGGGCCCCAGGCCCACGTGACCGTGAGGCCTCCCGACCCCGGGGTCAAGCCCTGGGGTCTGTTTCTCCCTCGTGGGAAGTGGGGGCGGGCTCCGACTCGGCCCCTGCCCACGGCTGCTGGGGCGCCTGCCCTCTGCGCGTTGGCCCACTGTGTCCACTCTGCTCTCTCCCTGCACAGGCGAAGCTGGGAGACGAGGTGCTGGACTACAGGGACCTGGCCGCTCTCCCCAGGGACAAGGCCATCTACAACATCGACCGCCCCGACATGATCTCCTACTCACCCTACATCAGCCGCATGGCCACGGACAGGCAGAGCTACGGCGAGGTAGGGCCTGCGGCGAACTCGGGCGGCTTGCGGGGCGGGGGGTGACCCCACAGCGCGGGGCCCGCCGCGTCCATCCTCACTGCTCTCCGGTGGCTCTCCGACCCCACTCCCCTTGGGTGACCTCTTTGAAGAACTCCCCGTGCGCTCTGCCCAGACGCCTGTCCCCTGGGAGGTGACGCGCAGCTCACCGAGCACAGCCTGGAAGAGGCCCCTGTGGGGCAGAGCTGGAGCGTGCTGGCGTCTAGGGAAACGATGCGGACGGCGTGAGAATCCCGCATTTCTGACGCTTTGGGATGATTTTCATACTATGTGAAATGTATCGTCTCCCTTTGTCCGGAACGTTCCAGGCCTCGCTCTGCCCTCACCAGCCATAGCTGCCCCTCTGTCCTGTGACTTCCTCGAGCTGGGCGAACCCCAGATGACTTGCCCCGTGGGCATGTCCCTGACTGCTGACTTCTCGGTCACAGTGGCCCTCTCCACTGCACGTGGGGTGTGCGTTGGTTTGGGGCTTTTAGTGTGGCCACAGTGCCCGGGGTGGACAGGAGAGGTCTGCCGGCTGTCACCCCGAATGTGCACTGTCGTGTGCGGGTGGCCCGGCTCGGCGCTCTGGGGCAGGAGAATGCTGTCCCTAGTCACGTGTCCCTGGCCCTTGCTGTTTGATTCTCCAGCCAAAGGCCTCTTGGGGAGTGAGGCCGGGGCTCCAGGGGTGCCATGCTTGAGGGGGCGGCCCTGCTGTGGCACTCACAGCAGCTGGGCACAGCCGTGGAGCACAAGGGCAGGGAGCGTGACGAGAGCCTGCTTCCCTTGCTCAGAGGCCAGCAGGTGCCCCTCCTGATTGGCATCCGGCCCTGGGGTCACATAGGACCCCAAAGTCCTGGGTGACAAGTTCCATTGAGAGAAGCTGGTGGGCAGGATGGAAAGGGGAGCCCTGTATGTCCCCTCCCCCCCACGCCATGTGCCTGAGGTGGGCAGGTGCCCAGCAGCCAGCATTGGTCTGAGCTCCGGTGGAGGGCACGGGGAGCGGGTCGGAGGAGTCACTGACCTGGCCAGAGCCCCTACGCAAATGCCCGTGGGGGCGGAGACCTCACCCCAACCCCCAAGGCTCAGAGGTCCTCCCTCTCTGGCCTGTCTCTCTTTTCTCAAGAAAACCGAGTGCGATGGGCTCACAGGGTGGTGCCGCCCCGCACCCTGAGCCGACAGCCCTCCTTTTCGCAAAAATGTCTTCTCAAGAGAGCGTGGGGTACTCAGGGAGGGCCAGGATGGAGATGCGCTCCAGAGCTGGCACGAAACAGCATCCTGGAGACCTCTTTCTTGGGGTGCCATTGACCGTATGTCTTCAAAAAGAGAGCTTTGGTCTCGTGACGGGTCCCTCTCTCGTGGGCGGAGGGCCCGCCACATGGCGGTGTCCGGGCCCGTGCGCTGACCAGCTGCTCTGTGCTGTGTCCACAGCTCCCCCAGGTGCTCTCGCCAGCACTGACCGAGGTAACCACGCCCCAGCCGTGCCCGCCCGGCCCCCGCCCTGTTTGCCGCCCGGTGCCCCCGGGGCCTCCGTGGCCCTTGCTGTGCTGTCTTGGGTACCCTCCTTGGTGCTGGTTATTTTTATAATCACAGCTCACCTGCATGCTTCTGCCAGCCCTGCAAACGCAGACACCTGGGGCGCAGAGTTCTCGAGGTCTGGGGCACGGCTTCCTTAGAGGAGAAATCCCGGAGCCTTGGTGGCCTGGGCCCCCTCATGTGCCTCCAAATGGGACATATGGGATCCCCCACAGAAGCGCATTCTGAAAGCATTTCTCGATCAAACAGCATCTACAATTCGCAGCTCGCTTTTTTTCCTATTTCTCAAAATTCATCAGCGATAGAGACACTGCCCACCAGGCTCCAGTCTGCACAAGCTTAAGAGCCTCGGGTCCTAGAATGTGACAGCCAAACCGTGCAAATGGCCGGCGAACCCCATGGGCAGGCTAGGCGAGGAGACAGGACACCTGCTGGCTGTAAGCTGGCCAGCGGGCTGTGCAGAGGTCACCCAGAGACGGGACTAGACAGCAGGGCAGCGCTGCCCGAGGGATGCCGTTTCTGTGGGTGGGACAGGCCGGAGGACTCGGTGCAGCACAGGTGGGAAGTGGCAGGTGCGATACCTGAGCTGAGCCTTGGGGACAGGGGCCCGGCTGACGTGGCTGAGGAGCGAGCCCCAGGAGGTGGCGGGTAAGCTCAGGACAGCATGGAGCCTGAGCGCCAGAGCCCGAAGCTCGCACTGCTCGCTTCCACGTGAGTCCTGAGGGCCAAAGCTTCAGTGTCCGCCCCACGGCAGGACACCGGGCTGGCCGTGTCATGACCCAGGCCAGCGTGCTAAGCCGTGCTGGGCCCAGCAGCCTGCTCTGCCCCCGCTCCGGGCCATGTCATCTCATGCCACCGGCCGCCTGCTCTGGCCGCTCCGGACAGTCGCCCACCCTGCTTGAATGGAGTGTGTGTTGTCAGTGCTTGTGGGTCTGACTCAACTGCGCTTCCGGGCCCAGGAGGGGCCCCTCTGACATCCGAGGAGCCCCCACCAATGCTGGGGAGAATGCAGAAGCTCAGCAGCTCTCGCACTGTGCTCCAAGGAGCTTTGGGTGCTGGGCAGGAGGGGAGCCGAAGGGCGTAGGTGGGGCCAGGGGCCTCCACCACCTCTGGGGGAGCCCCAGCCACCAGGAGGGGCTGGCGGAGGCTTGGGGTGGGACCCTGCCCCCGGGCCCTGCTCAGGCCTGCGGCAGTGTCAGGCCCCATCTGGCCCTTCAGGTGTACCCCGGCAGGCACAGGGGGTTTCATCTTGGGCCCTGTCGAGCCAGCCTGGTGGGTCAGGGGCACAGAGGCCGGGGGGCGTGGGTGGGGGGCGGCGGGCAGCACTCCCAGCGTCCTGCTCACCAGCTGTCGTCCCTCCCAGGGGGACCAGGACGACCGCTCCTACAAGCAGTGCCGGACCTCCAGCCCCAGCTCCACCGGGTCGGTCAGCATCGGGCGACACACCCCGACCTCACGGTCGCCCCAGCACTACAGCCGCCCAGGTACTCGGCCCCTGGGCTTCTTCTGCCCCCGACGAAGCCGCGCCCCTCGCTTTTCCTCTTACAAATCTCTCTCTCGTCTGCAACGGCTTCCGGGCCGTGGGGTTGCCAGGGGATGGCCGAGAACCCGTCCGTTTGCCACATCTAGAGCAGGCCCCCTCGCGTCCTGCTGGGAGGCTCTCTGCAGAGGCAGCCGGTGAACCTGCCGGTGAGCGGGGCCGGCTTGTGACACACGCAGGCAGCACTGAGCACTTAGAATTGAGCTACCAGTGGCCCAGAAGTAGAGTCGGAACATCCACTGACGCTTCGCCTGCAGCAGGGTTGGTGGCCCCGAAGACAGCCATCCCCTGGGCTAGTTGGCGGGTGCCCACTGGCAGGTGGCACCCAGCAGGGGGAAGCCCGTGGGCGGTCCTCTCTCCGCACCCCACCCCATGCCCTGCCTGGCGCCCAGCTGCGTACTGCTCTCCCTTAGCTTCCAAAGCTCCTCGTCACCCTCGGCGTGACAGGGACCCCGCACGCTGCCTTTTCGAGGGAGTCTGCCGAGCTGTTTCCCCATCGGCCGGCCATCGCATGATCCATTTTCGCGTTCGCGGGGTGCAGTGCTTATTTTTGCAGCCTTTGTGGAAAAACCAGAACTCATTCATCCGCCAAGTTCTTTTCCTTGGCCCCCTGCGGTGTGCCTGCTGCGCCCTGCCCGAGGTGGAGGGTCAGGAAGTCAATGAGTGAGCGAGTGAGTGAATGAGCGAGTTGAATGAGTAAGTGAGTGAGTGGATGAGCGAGTGAGTGAATGAGTTGAATGAGTCAGTGAATGAATGAGTGAATGAGTAAGTGAGTGAATGAGTGAATGAGTGAGTGAGTGAATGAGTGAATGAGCGAGTGAGTGAAATGAGTTGAATGAGTAAGTGAATGAATGAGTGAATGAGTGAGTGAGTGAGTGAGCGAGTGAGCAGGCAGCAGTTGAGTCAGGGTGCAGGGCAGCCGGCCTCTCCGAGGGCCCCTCCCCTGAACCCCATACTTTGGGGCCTGAGCCTATGAGCTATTCGGGGCCTGGCGGTAACCCCAGCCAGCCAGGACCTGACTCTCAGCTGGTGAAGCTGGGCGATCGTCGGGTGACAGCCCACGCACACCCTGGCCTGGCCGGCTGCTCTGCACCTAGGTCCTTGATCCCAAGGAGGCCCCAGGTGGCCAGCAGCTCCTGCCCAGCAGCCCTGGGGGCCGCCACCCTGCCCCCCAGAGGGCGGGGCTTCCTCACTCTGAGCCTGGAGCGGGCTGGTCCAAAGCGTATGTGGCGACTCCCCCTTCGAAAAGGCGCGTTGCTGGAGAGAGGAAGCAAAACGTTCCTAGCAGGCGGGGCCTAGGAACGTTTTGTGGCCGCGGCCGGGGCGAGCACGTGGACTGACCTGCTCTCTGTTGCCCCGCAGCTGGCACTGTGAGTGTGGGTGCCAGTAGCTGCCTGTCCCTGTCCCAACACCCAAGCCCTACGTCCGCGTTCCGACACCATTACGTCCCCTACTTCCGAGGTAAGACGCGCCGTGGCCGCGGGCGCCGGGCGTCCATGTCTCGTGCCTGTGTCGCCGCATGGCCTGCCCAGCCCCGTGTCTCACGCCCCCGCCTCGCTCTGTGTCTCGTGCGTCCAGCTCTGTCCCTGTTGCTGTGTCAGTGACCCCGGGAGGCAAACGCAAGCGACGCGTTTCGTGTGGGAGCCAGCGGCAAGGGCGGGGTGCAGAGCTGCGGGGACGGGTGGGGCTTAGACTCCTGCCCTGGGACCTGTGCCACCTCACTTTGGCTCCACGGGGCGTCGGGGCTGCTAGCCGTAGTTCTCGGGGCACAAACAAAGGGAGGGAGAGGCCGGCGACCTGCCCACGGCCGGAGCTCAGGGCGGCCCCCTCGCCTCCTCCCACACCCACACCCCTGCACGGACGCGTGTGTGAGCGTGCGTCCCCCGGGACATGGCCACGCTCGGTCGTCCCACGTGCCGTGGGCTGCTGTGTCCCCAAGTTTCACCCGTGGAAGCCTGAACCCGCGGTGCGCACGTCTTTAGAAAAGGGTCTTCAGGCGGTTATGAGGGTCACGCGGAGCTGGGAAGGAGGGCCCTGGTCCCAGAGGACTGGTGGCCTTACAGGAAGAGGGGAGATGCCAGGACACCTGTCGGTCACTCCGCACGTGGGGGCAAAAGGCGACGTGAGGACAGAACGTGTGCCCATGAGCCAGGAAGAGGCTCTCGGCAGAAACACGCCCGCCAGACCTTGTCAGGGCTGCAGCCCAGAACCGTGAGGGATGGACGTCTGCCGTTTAGGCACCTGGTCTGAGGGGTTTGTCACACGGCCCGAGCTGACTGTCCGGACAGCGGAGGAGCTGCAGTGACGTCCTTGCTGACTCCCCAGGAGACGCATGAAGTCCCCGTTCCCCACCGCAGCTGTGGGAGGACGTCTCAGGAAGAAGCTTTTGTCCCAACGGGCCCAGGAGGCAGGCGCGGCCGGAGCGTTCCGTCGCCCGACGGTCATCGGACGGGCTCCTCACTTCCCTGCTATGCTTCGTCGTCGCTTGCTTTGCATGGCCCCATCGGTCCATCTACTGAGAACAGAGCCGCTGTTCATGGGGACAGCTGTCCCTCTAATTCATGGACCTGTCCCTAGCGCTAATGGTCTCTGCTGGACGTACTGACCATTTTGAGAAGCAGCAAAGCCAAAAAGCAGCCATGTCCACCTGGCACGTGGGCATCGTGGGCCAGGATGGGGTCTCACCCGAAGGCGGACAAAGGACACACCACAGTCCACAAAGAACTTGGTCACCGGGAGATGTCTCCCCACCTTTACTTGGACGATGTCTCCCCACCTTTACTTGAACGATGTCTCCCCACCTTTACGTCAGAAGCCCCCTCACACACACACACAGCTTCCCTCAGCTGGAGGTGGCCCTGCTCTGGGTGGGCATTTCCAGCTGGGGGCCAGTGGAGGCGTGGCCGAGAAGGGAGGCCAGGCTGTGGCACGCTGGCTGCACCGGCTGCTCGAGCCTCGCACCCCAGCGGCCCCTGTGAGCGGGCTGACTGCCCGGGGGCCCTCTGGCCAAGACCAGGGGGTGAGGCCTGGAGCCGGAGCAGGCCTCATGGCCACCCCTCTTCTGATGCCCCCAAGTCTCCCCCCTCGGGTCCTCACCACTCCAGACAAGGAAGGCCAGGAGGGGGCCTCAGCCAGGGGCTGCAGCCCAGGCCTGTAGCACCCCATTTTCAGCCAGACAAAAGCAGGCCAGGGAAGGGGCAGAGGAAGAGGCAGCCCTGCTCCCCCAGGTGAGGGCAGGGCGGCCCCCCCGCCGTCTTGCAGGGGGGACAGTGACAGCTCCAACCCTGCCTGCCAAAATGTGCTTCAGAACCTGTGCGTTGTGGCCCATTCCAGGCGTCCCCTGGGGCGGGGGCCCGGTGCCCGTGTGACCCACTGGGTGCCCGTGTGACCCGTTGGGTGAGCACGGGCCCTGGCCCCGTGCTGGGTCTCGCTGCCTTTGATGCTGGTCTCTGCCCGGGTCCTCCCGGCCGCTTTGGCCCTAGTTCCCCTTGTTGGGAAATCAGACGAAGCCCCGCCCTCCTCTCTGCTGTGGGATGTGGGAAGGCCCGGCCCCCACGCCTCGGCCCCCCGCCTCGGCCCCTGCCTGACTTCAGGGCTGTCGTGGCCTTGGCCGTGCCCGGCCTCTTTCTAGAACTCACGCCAGAGAAGACCGGGGCTCACAGATGTCACTGGCCTGAGAGCCCACAGCTCTGTGGGGCAGAGCCCAGAGCTGCGTCCACCCACAGTCCCAGGTCCACCTCTGAGGCCACACAGAGGGAGCCCGTCCACTCCCCCTCGATGGCACCCGTCAGCCCAGGCTCTGGTGCACCCCCGCCGGCGAGCATGCTGGCAGCTGGCTATGCCAAGGGCGCCAGCCTCCTCCTCGTCGGTCACGGGGCCTGATGTCCACCCCTTTCCTGGTCTCCCTCACGACATCGGCACCTTTAGCATCTTCAGCTCCTCTAGGCGGAGACTTTCCTCTGAATGATGCTGTGAGTGGAAGCCTCCAAGGAGACACTTGCTGTCACCGAAGCCGGCGCTCGCCCTGACCAGGCCAGCTGCTTTTCTCTGCCCCGATCGCCTCTCCCAGACACACCTTCCCACTGTGTCCCAGTGCCCTGGGCCACCCTCCTATCAAGACTTGCGTGCATCATGCATGCTGGTGGCAGTCATTTGCACTTTAGTATGAATTTCAGTCCCTAGTATGTCTCCTGGGCAGTATGAGGTTTAAGCCTGCCTCCCCTGTTAAGGAGCAGGCAGCAGGGACAGGCAGGTGTGGAGGGCCACGGGGAGAAGATGCTGCTGAAACCACTTCACTGGGCAGAGGTGGAAAGTGACCAGTGG
>NW_024349804.1:13047321-13061916 GCF_902729225.1 Pteropus medius | reverse complement strand
GGTGAGGGCAGGGCGGCCCCCCCGCCGTCTTGCAGGGGGGACAGTGACAGCTCCAACCCTGCCTGCCAAAATGTGCTTCAGAACCTGTGCGTTGTGGCCCATGCCAGGCGTCCCCTAGGGCGGGGGCCCGGTGCCCGTGTGACCCACTGGGTGCCCGTGTGACCCGTTGGGTGAGCATGGGCCCTGGCTCCGTGCTGGGTCTCGCTGCCTTTGATGCTGGTCTCTGCCCGGGTCCTCCCGGCTGCTTTGGCCCTAGTTCCCCTTGTTGGGAAATCAGACGAAGCCCCGCCCTCCTCTCTGCTGTGGGATGTGGGAGGGCCCGGCCCCCACGCCTCGGCCCCCACGCCTCGGCCCCCACGCCTCGGCCCCTGCCTGACTTCCAGGGCTGTTGTGACCTTGGCCGTGCCCGGCCTCTTTCTAGAACTCACGCCAGAGAAGACCGGGGCTCACAGATGTCACTGGCCTGAGAGCCCACAGCTCTGCGGGGCAGAGCCCAGAGCTGCGTCCACCCACAGTCCCAGGTCCACCTCTGAGGCCACACAGAGGGAGCCCGTCCACTCCCCCTCGATGGCGCCCGTCAGCCCAGGCTCCGGTGCACCCCCGCCGGCGAGCATGCTGGCAGCTGGCTATGCCAAGGGCGCCAGCCTCCTCCTCGTCGGTCACGGGGCCTGACGTCCACCCCTTTCCTGGTCTCACTCACGACATCGGCACCTTTAGCATCTTCAGCCCCTCTAGGCGGAGATTTTCCTCTGAATGATGCTGTGAGTGGAAGCCTCCAAGGAGACACTTGCTGTCACCCCAGCCAGCGCTCGCCCTGACCAGGCCAGCTGCTTTTCTCTGCCCCGATCGCCTCTCCCAGACACACCTTCCCACTGTGTCTCAGTGCCCTGGGCCACCCTCCTATCAAGACTTGCGTGCATCATGCGTGCTGGTGGCAGTCATTTGCACTTTAGTATGAATTTCAGTCCCTAGTATGTCTCCTGGGCAGTATGAGGTTTAAGCCTGCCTCCCCTGTTAAGGAGCAGGCAGCAGGGACAGGCAGGTGTGGAGGGCCACGGGGAGAAGATGCTGCTGAAACCACTTCACTGGGCAGAGGTGGAAAGTGACCAGTGGTGTGGAAGGGTCAGGCGCAGGGCCTCAGGTCAAGGCCTGCTTCCCCACCCCCTGACTGGGCCTCGTGGATGCCTCTTCGTCCCTGGGCCAGGAACCTCCCTGGTGGCCGTGGCCGATGGCTCAGGCAGCACGTGGCAGTGATTGCACGACGTGAAAACCGGCACGTGTCTTGTCATTGTCCTATCAGGCCCTTGCACATGGCTTGGCGCTGGCCTTGCTTCCGGTCACCTTGAGAAGATTCAACAGCCAACTGAGATCTCTCAGGGACCGAAGCTGGAAAAAGTGAACAACAAAGTGGATAATGTAGTACTGGATTATAAACCAAAGCAGAAAGCAAACATCCACGAGCCCACGCTGATTTATGTGAACGATGGAATAAATAAATACGTGGGCGAAGGGGACAAATCTCTGTGCGGAAGGATGCCCAACAATTTACACAGACACTCGCCCCCAAGGCGGGGAGGGGGCCCTCTATCCTCAGGCGCGGCCGTGCACTGCGACCGCCTCCCCAAGGGGTCGGTGTGGAGGGGGAAGAGAGGGCCTGCAGGGCGGAGAACCCTGGCCAACACGACGACCTCGGCCAGGGGGTCCAGGTCAACGTCGCAGGTCAAGGTCACCGGCCAACGTGACAGGTCGTGCAGACAGCATGTGCCCTTGACCTGGTGGGTGGGAAGAGCAGGTCACCTCTGTGGTCTTCCTCCCAAGAGCCGTAACCCGGCTACTCACGAGACGTGATCAGAGAAATCCTAATGGAGGGCGCGCTTGCCTGGGACTCCTCAAAACCGTCAAGGGCATGGAAAGCGAGGAGTCTGAGAAGCTGTCACAGCCCAGAGGGGCCTGAGGAGACGTGATGACTGAGTGTCGTGGGATGTCCCGGATGGGATCCTGGGGCAGGAAGAGGACATTAGGTAAAAACGGGTGAAATCTGAATAAAGCGTGGTGTTCGGGTAACAGGCATGCAGCGATGCCCCATAGTGACGCGAGATGCTGGCCGTGGGGGACCCTGGCTGCGGAGTACGTGGGAATGCTCCGTGCTGCCTGAAGCTGCTCCAAAACCAGTCAGTTACCTAGATTTAAAGAAGAAGGTGGCTTTTCGGAGGCCAGGACCTCCCACCCGCTCGTGGACGACCCTGCCTTCTCGCTCACGGACGACCCTCCCCAGCAGAGACCGGAATCTGCCCTGGGGCCTGAGCCAGCTCTGGAGAAGCCGCGAGCCCATCCTGGAACTTCAAGGTCACCACACAGCCATTCTTTGGTTTTCTGACATCCCTGGTGACGTCAGCAGTTTGGAATTTTTACCGCTAAGGCCCACGGAGAACGGCTGGCCCCCAGAGCAGTGACTGGCCCCCCAGCCCTCCCGGCTCTGTTCCTGCTGCAGAGGGCAGCCATAGTGGTGTGCGCCCCAAAGGGCCGTCTTGGGCATTCCGGCGCTGACACAGGCCTAGCGCTCCACAAGGCCCCGTGCGGAGTCGCTGTCAGGGGTGCATTTTATTACGATGAAGGGACACGGAACAGCAGGATGAGGCTAGAGAAGGGAGTGGTCAGTGGTGGGCTGTGTCCTCCAGGAAGGCTTTGCCCTGGAGCCTTGACCCAGGACGGGACTGGACAAGTTGGGAGGATTGGAAAGGGGGTTCCAGGCGGGGATGTGGGAGGGAGGAAGGAAGGCCAAGAAGATGGGGTGAGACCAAGATCTCGTGAGTTTGGGGACTGGTCAGAGGCCACTGGATGACAGGCGTGACATGGTGTGATGGACCAGTGCGGCCACCGAGTCCGTGTCCCCAGCTGCCCCTGGGTCACGGCCCTCTGAGCACCCGATGGGAGCTGTAGGTCCTCCTCCGATGAATGTGCGCACACACACACACACGATCCTGCTGGTGATGTAGGGTACCGCGCTGCAGGCTTGGGGACTAGGGACACAGGACTCCTGTGACATGTTTAGAGTATGCAGCCGCCTGGGCAGGAGCTGGGTGGATGAGCAGCCGTGAATTCTAGACAGAAACAACCCTTTGAGGCCCCCGGACTTGACAGGCCGTGCTGAGAGTGTTCCCAGCTCGGCGATAACCCCCAAGTGAGTTGTCCTCGGCTGCACTGGGGTCTGTGCGGGTGCACAGGTTAAAGCCCTTGGGGACAGGTGAGTGACGGCCACAGCTGCAGACCAGGTCTGAGGTTTCCTTCTCGTGCAGGGGTGTAATCTCCCTGGGGGCTCAGCCCGGCCTGGAGGCCCCTGCTCCTGAGGGAGGTGCCAGCCTCAGGACAGGCATGAAGCTCCTATCTGCCCTGGAGGATGGCAGCTCAGGGAAAGCAGGGTTCACGCCGTGAGGGGGTTCACGCCTTTGTGGCCTCGGCCCCGTGTGGGCTGCTGGTTGTGGCCTGCTCAAGCGGGGCTCAACCTGCTGCTGCGTGCCCCCCAGGCCCCTGTGTGCCCCGTCCGGGCACAAGCTCTCTCTGAGCCCACGCCTTCCTCATCGGCCTGCCACGTGGTCCCCAGCCGGTCACTCCGGGTCTGCTGTTGAAGCGCTGCCCCATCCCGTGTCACCTTGAGTCCTGTGGCTTTGGACAGCCGCAGCTCGAAGAGGGTGTTTCTGAGTCAAGAGCGGCCCTTCCCACGTGCCGAGCTGTCATCTGTGGGGCAGGAGGGTTCCAGGCTCAGGGGAGAGGGCACAAGTCGTGCCTTGCGAAAATGGACCGTGCGCCCGTCATCCAAAGTGTCCTTGCCCGTCGCGTCCTGTCTCTCGTGCCATTCCTTAAGTGTGGATGGGGGCTCGCCAGGAACCACGGCTGCGTCTGTGACGTGATGGACTCGTTTGCGTACCGGGACGCCCGTGCGGGTGGGCGAGAGGCCAGAGCTGGGGTCAGACGGCCCTTTCCAAACCAGCTTTGTTTAGGGGTATCGAGTGATGCTGACTTTGTCCTATTCTCCTGTAGCTGGTAGAATTTCACACACTGGCTTTTAAGGACAGATTTTGATGAATTCTGGCACCTTCCTCCTATTTGAATGCTAACTCGTGGATTCTCCAATAAAGAAGCATCTTTTTTAACGAGAACACGCGGGGAGGGAGGCCTGAGGGCTGGTGAATTTGGGATTTGCCGGATTTAAACGCCCGCCACGCAGAGCAGCAGGCTGCCACGCCGCTCTTCCTTGGCCAAGGTTGGGTTAATAAGACGCTGGGCCCAGGGCAGGAACGCCCATGGGGACCGCACTCCCTGCCCTGGGCAGAGGGTTCGGGCAGCTCCCCGGGCAGGGAAGATGGGGCTCGCTGGGAATAAGCTTCCACGCTTGAAATACTCTGCTTTGCTTCCCTCCTGCCCTCTACCTGCTGCCCTTGCTCTTCCGTCTGGAGGCAGCGAAAGTGGCCGGAGCACGCCCAGCCTCTCGATGCTGTCCGACAGCAAGCCCCCTCCCTCCACCTACCAGCAGGCTCCTCGCCATTTCCACATCCCAGGTAGGCCTCCGGACACACCCGCGGGCTCCGCGTGGACCTGTCTTGTCCTGCCTTGCTTCAGCGGGTGTTGGGTGGTTCTCAAGCCTCTCCATGGCCCCCACATTCTGAGATCCCTTAAATATCAACAAATGGGTTTGCGGATCCCCATGATCCTGTGCATTTCTTTCTCCCAAAGCCACGTAAATGCCAGAAAGACGTCGCCCTCCCGGGAACGGGCTGGAGAGAGGGGGCTGTCTGGATCGGCAGGGGCCCCATGGTGTCGCGGCCACTCACTGCATCCACCCCCTTCCAACTGGAGGTGGTGGCATTGGGGCTGGGTGAGGCTTGGTCTGCGGTGTGGGGCCTGGGCATCACCTGTGGGGGCCCAGATTCTTTCTGGAGATTCTCAGTCTGGGTGGCTGATGGGTGCTCATCAAATATCAGAATGGAAAGCGTCACAATTCGCTTGCTCACCCTGCTTTCTCTCCTTTTCCTTTCTTCTTCCCCAGACACCGGCATTAAAGACAACATCTATAGGAAACCCCCCATCTACAAACAGCATGGTACAGTCGGTCTCCTCTGCTGCGCGGCCCCTGCATGCCTGTCCCACTGCTCTGAATGCTGCTTTTTGTAGTGCTGATATGTGACGGGGCCACCTGGGGGCCACGGCAGCCTGAATATTCAATCATATTCACTCACAGTCCCCCGGGGGCCTCTTCAAAAATGACGGTGAAGGGAGGTCTGAGAAATAATGCGTGTGTGATAGAAACCGGCCAGGCCTGGGATGGGCATTCATACCGAGAGCTGGCCTCAGTGGCTGACTGACCATCGTCAAAGGGACAGCGGCTCCTCAGGCCACAGCCTGAGCCAGCCTGGTCTTTGGGAAACAGAACAAACCAGGGTCAGTCATTTGCTCGTGTGTATCTAAGTCCTGTGTTATGAGAATTTCTGGCGAGAGAATGAACCCCCTCGCCTTCAGGTAAAGGGACTTCTTGTATCAGCCGGTGGGTGCTGTCTCTCGGCCCCCCGATTTCCCTCTCCGAGGTGGCCACCCACCTCTGCTCCACCTGAGACTGCTGGGGACAGGTGCACAGGGAGCAGGCGGCTGAGCCGTGGGGCAGGAGGCAGAAGGCTCACGGTGTCTCCTGTTTCCTCACGGAATTTCTGGGTGATCTGCGGCTGCCGCGTCGGCATCCTGAGCCTCTGTCTCCTCCTCTGCAGAACAGGACGGTCCCTCTTCCCAGGCCGCTCATGAGGACCGGGCGGGCAGACGGACGTGCACGCACGTTCAAAATGGTTAAGTGCCGTGCATGGGACGGGAGTTGTTATCAGGTCGCTAGGGAGATGGGGAGAGGACCACCCACACGCGAAGTTCCTGTTCAGATGCACCGGAAAAGCAGCCGCGCCCCACGCTGGCGCTGGCTGGGCACCGCGGGGCGCAACCCCCGAGAGCGTGCTCTCTGTGGCTCGTCGACGGTCCGGTCTAGTGAGACGACAGTGTTGGGGAAACGTTTCTCCTCCGTTGCGCTAGGCCCTGTGCTTTGCCTGTTTCTGCCTCTTCCCAAGAAGGAAAAAATGAACGAGAACCCCTGGGCTCCCAGCAGGCGGAGACTTTTGGACGGGTCCGAGAGGATTGCACCATTTAGACCCCGTGGCCCTTGGACATTGTCCAGGTTGGCTCCCTTGTGTTGCAAGTGGGGAAACTGAGTCTCGACTAAAGGAAGGAGCAGTCACGTCACGTGCCGTCTTTCCGCCCGTGTTCAAGCCTGCGGGGAGGCTGCGCGCGCTGTCCTGGCTCTGCAGGGACTGACAGCTTGGCCTTGTGTTAGCCTCGGGCAGGTCTTTCGCACAGGGCAGGAGGGGCTCGTCCCAGCCCGGCAGAGGCAGGAAGCCGGATTACGCGGTTCCCCACTGGCGTGTGACCGAGCCAGGTCCAAGGCAGAGAAGTCCTTCCACTGAATGTGCGGTGGAGAGGTTCAGGTTTGCTGTTGCCGTGACGGTGTTTGTGGTGTTTAATCTGGATAGAAATGCCGCTCCGGTCCAAGGGCAAGCAAAGCCCTACTTGACCGAACCCTGAGCAGCAACCAAACCCCGGAACACTCCAGAACTTTGGCGTAACGATTCTTTTAGGAACCAAATTTCACGGAGTGCCCACTTGAACATAAATAGGCCACAAATTGAGGGCTCAGCGTATGGCGTGTGCGCTTGTCACCCTGCCTCAGACAACTCAGAAAGCAGCGGCGTGTTGGGTGCATCTGATGCCAGTACATTTGAGATACTTTGATTTTACAACACTTCCCCCATCCGGCTAGAAGGGGAATATCCCTACTGTCAATCAAAAGGTGTGTGTGTATTGATGACGATGATAGTATTGTGTGTGTGTGTGACCAGTGTGTGTTGGCCGGCATGCATGTGTGAGCAGCATGTGCATCGTATATAACAAATTGTGGTGTAATGGAGCATGGCATGTGAGAGTGTGTGCCTGTGTGTATGTGATCGTAATTGTATTCTGCACAACGCATGTGTGTGCATGCATAATGTGTAAATGAACGTGCATGTATGTGAGCATACATTTAATGCAGTGCATGCTTGCGTATTGTGAGCATGTGTATTATTATTTAAAAAGCAGCCATTGTGTGGTGGCACGTAATGTGCTGAGGGCATACATGTGTCGCGGCGTGCATATTAATGCGAACTGCTGCGTGGCGATGCACGTAATGAGTATGCATGTGGCTGAAGCGTGATGTGTGGAGCATGGCGTGTGAGTGTACATGTGTGTATGTGATCATGGTGTGTGCACATGCATGTGTGTGCATGCATGTGTGAGTGCATGTGTGTGAGCCTGTGTATGAGTGTGTGTGTGAGCATGCATGTGTATGAGCATGCGTGTGTGCGAGCATGCATGCGCGTGAGCATACACGTGTGAGTGCATGTGTACGAGCCTTGCATGAGCATGCATGTGTGTGAGCATGCATGTGAGCGGGCATGGTGTGTGGAGCATGGCGTGTGAGTGTACATGTGTGCATGTGATCATGGTGTGTGCACATGCGTGTGAAAATGTGCATACGTAACGTAATGAGTGCATGTGTGAGCCCGTGTATATAAGTATTGCATGTGTGTGAGCATGCATTGTGTGTGTGGCGTGCATGTGTATGAACATGCATGTGTGCAAGCATGCGGCCCGTGTGATAGATGGTGTATTATTGAGCATACTGCGATGTGAATGTAATATTAATACCCGAACCTTGCGTGAGCATGCGTATGTGTGGTAATGGATGTTGTGCAAACCTTGCGCGTGGCGATGCGTAATGATAATGAAGGCGTGCGTAATGTGGTAGTGAGCGGGCATGGTGTGTGGAGCATGGCGTGTGAGCGCGCATGCGCGTGCGTGTTTGAAGCCCACATGTGGCCCCCGTCCCGCGATCCCAGCACCGTCCACTCATCTTGGGGGGAGAGGCGCACTCGAGCTGAGAAGCCACCGTTTTACTTTTCAGCTTTTCCTGAAACAGACCCTAGGTGATGATGTTGACTCACTGGACCATTTACTTCGTTTATGTTAATATGTCCAGCAAGCTAAAAAATTATGCTTTTTAATTAATGTGTTTGCTTTTCAACTTTCTATCTCCAACTCATCCCAAGTTTTTTTCTTTAACTAACATCGCTCTTTCCCGATGACCTAGTCCCATTTTCGTCCTTGAGAAACAAGCCTCCAGCCGTGAGGGTGGCCAGACAGGGTGGGGACACTGGCGTTGAGGACGAGCATGGTTAATAGTCACGTAGCTGCCATGGGACGTGTCTCTGCCACGTGCTGGACACGTGATACGTGACAGCTCGTTTCATCTTGACACACTGAGATCGGTAATATTGTAGGTGAGGGAACTGAGGCCAGGGCGGCGAAGTGACCGGTCAGTGGCCGAGCCGAGGGCCCCACCCAGGCCCGCCGGACCCCCGACCCTCCCGCTCTCATCGTGCAGCATTTAGGGCCCAGCTAGTACTTTCTGGTGCTACACCTGTTCCCACTCTACTTGGTTACGATTTCGTGGCTTTTTGAGTAAAAGAATAAGAGAAAAAGCCAAAGGCAACGGGTGAAAATTGAAGGAAAGGGGGAGGGGGGGAGAGGAGGACCCCTCCCCTGCCGTGTGGCCGGGGGCGGATCCGGATCAGGGCCACTGTAGGACAGGCCGAGGTGGGCTGCCGGGGCCCCCCGACCCACGCGTGAGCCACTCAGGGCCCAAAAGTTCACCTGCCACTGGGGACACGTCTGGTGTCTTCCTGCACGTCGTGAGTCGCTCCCAGTCGCTGTACGAGGCAGACGCGCTCCAAGCACGGCCGCCCCCTCCCGCTCCGTCACCCGCGGGACACTTCCTCTCAGAGCTCATCTCCTCCTGGAGTGCGGGTCAAGGCCACCTCGCCGGCTCTCGGGCCTTAAGGAGGTCAGGTCGCGTTGACTCTTGGCACAGAGCAGACTTCCCGGTGGTAAAGGCCCTCAGGGGAGTGAGGCCGGGCCCACTTCTAGACTGTTTAAAATAAATCTAAGAAAGAAAAATGCCTTCCCAATGTCCCAGGAAGTAGACGCTGCAGATGCCAGGATAGGACTTGCGTTTCCCGCAGGCCCTGTCCCCTTGCCCTCCCCGTTGTCAGAGCCGCCCGCCAGACCGGACAGTCAAGGTGGCCCGTGCAGCACCCGGCATGTGCTGTTTCTGTGGCCTTTCGTTTAAAGCCGGAATTAATCACATCTCACGTGTACCCCTAGGATTCCTGGGTCGTGCGGTCGAGTCTCCTTTTGGTTTTGGGGTCCTCTCTTGGACTGGAAGGAAAGGGAAGGTAGACATTGTATGCAGAAAGAAGGCTAGAGACCCCCCACTGTTACCAGGATGTCACCCCCACAGGCTCCCAAGGGACACCGGAGTGGACGTCTGCCTTTCCCCAGGGATCCCCACAGCAGGCGCATGCCAGGCTCAGAAGGAACGCCTGTGTGGCGGGAAGGTCACCCCCGTCCCGGTGTCTCTGGCTCTCTGAGAGGCCCCGTCTTCCCGACGCCCTGAGACAGCGTCCCACAGATCAGCCTCAAGTCGGCCTCCTGCTCACTCCTCATTTGAAACCCGAGCTCCCCATCACGTGACACTGTCCACACATTATCGCGTGTGGTCCTCACGACTGGGACGGATGGGCATCTTTTGCCCGCTCTACAGATCGGGAAACTGGGGCTCAGAGCTGGCAGGAAGCGGGCTGCAAATCGTCATGCAGAGGGCCGGGTCCTCGGGGTTCCCTGCCTCTGCTCGCATTTCTCCAGAGGATCCTCCGTGTGTTTCGTGGTCATGAAAAGGCCTCGGCCTGAGTCAGTTAAGTCGTGCACGCCCGATGGGCCAGCGGTGTTTGCAGAGGAAACGCTAAATCTTGGCAGACCAGCCCCCCGTAGGAAGGCGGGCCGTTTTTGAGCCCCACATGTAGAGTGTCTGGCCCAACCTGCCGTCCGTGGCTGTGTCACGTCCTCAAACCCAGCGTGGCCTGTGCCCCCCATGGCCCGTGGCCTGTGTCCCATGGCCTGTATCCCGTGGCCTGTGCCCCCCATGGCCCATGGCCTGTATCCCATGGCCCGTATCCCGGGGCCTGTGGTCCCGTGGCCCGTGGCCCGAACCGCAGGGCCCAGGCTTTCACACCCCTAAGGCCCTCTGGGTGGAGCCTGTTGGTTGTCTATGCAAACTACCCGAGCGCAGTGGTCTACCTGGGGGCCTCCAAGGCCCGCTCAGGGATACGGGTCGCTCACTCTGACCTGCAAGCCTGCTCTGGGCTGGACAATGCTGGTGCTGGCAGAGCTCCACACAGACATCAGCCTGACGGTCCTTGGGGCTTGCAGGTGGCTGCCAAGAGTCACGGCTGATGTATGCCAGTCCGGGGCTCTGCTGCCCGATGACAGGCAGCCATTGTCCGGGCAGCAGGAGAACCCACGCTGGTGGGCACGCGTCCCGGAGCGCCCTGCCCCTGTGCCTCTGTCCAGCACAGTGCTCCTCCCAGGCTTGTCCTTAGTCCGCCTCTGCGAGCCGAGAGGGCAGGGGTTTTTATTTTCACGTTGAAAGTCACTGTCTCTCCCGGAAGGAGACACAGGTAGCTGTCGGGAGTAACGGATGTTGGTGTCTCCAGGGCAGTGTTCAGCTGTGGCTTTATCTCGTCAAGGTCCCATAGCCCCTTCCCCAGCGTCCCGGCCCTCAGCCCTGATGTCGATCTTGTCCTTGCTGGTGCACAAATCAAGGTGCTCCAACAGGCTAGACAGTCCCAGCCCTCGGCGGGCTGCAGGCGAGGACCCCACCCCGTGCGTCCTGACCACGGCTTCGGCCTCCATGGCAGGCGGGGAGGCCCTGGGGGCCCCTCCGAGTGCTCCGTGCACAGGGTCAGTGTTTCGGGGCAGGGCACAGGGTGGGTCTCTGCGGACTGAACTGGATGCTGGGAACTGTCAGCGAGCCCTCGTGTGACCCATTTGGAGGGTCATGTCAGTTCAGCTGGGTGACCACCGCCTCACCTCAAACAGAAAAAGGCCAGTGGAGAGCACAGATCCCGCGTGACTCGGCTCCACAGGGCACCCGTGGGAAGGAAACTTGCTTGTTCTGTCCCACTGTGGTCATCCTGGGTGTACGCCGTACCCTTTACCACTCCCCGTGGACTGTTTCCGGTGGCATAACTCGCTCACCATGTTGTGATTTGTGGGTGGACAGCAGTGAGGTGTGCAACAGCCTCTGCCACCCACTAGTCCGTGACCTTGAGAAAGGCACATCGCTCTGAGCCTCAGGCCTCTGATCCGTGAAGTGGGCTGTGTGGGGTGGGCAGTAATTCCAGGAAGCACCCAGCTGGCATCCGACACAGGCGGAGCTGGATGGTGACATCTTCCCTGCCCTTGGAGTTGACCGTGGAGGCAGAGTGTGCTCTTCAGAATGTCACGTGGCTGCACTAAAAGCATGGCCCCATCCGTGGAGAGGGGGGCTGGAATTTTGATTAGGCTTCACTCTACCCACCTGCTCTTGATTTTAAGGACATCGTCCATGGGCACACAGCCGGCCACTCTCCAGGCGCTGTCCCCACGGGAACCTCCACCAGCTTCTCTGGTCCCTCAGCCTTGAGCAAGCGCTCATACTGGGGAGCTTTCCTTGGCTTATTTTCCATTTTCGAGCATGACCGTGTCACGGAAACCCAGAATAAATGGCGTGTCGCCTTGACAGATCCGTTTCTCCCTTTCAGCCTCAAGGCGATTGGATGGGGAGGAAGGAGGTTTCTACTCGGATGACAGGAAGGTAATGGGGGGCGGGTCTGGCTGGGAGCAAGCTCGTTCACAAAGAACGCTGGTTTCATGGGCACGTCTCCAACTCGGAACCTCAGGCTCCTCCTCTTGGGTCCTGCTCCTTAGAGGTCCCGTGGGGCCACATGGAACAAGGACCAAATTCAAGAGGTGGTTCCGCCAGCCCCCTTCTTAGATGTGGGACCAGCACAGCTAGTGCCGGCTCCCAGCGTACGCCCAGGCCACTTGGTTACGGCTCCGTAACGGAGGCCGCATCCGAGGCGGGAGGAAGATGGCCCGCAGTATGTTCTGGAACGGGCTTGGCAGGCGTTTTCCGGGAAGGGCCACGGAGTAAATGAACGCCTTAGGTTTGGGGGCCCACACCGTCTCCGTGCAGTGACCCGGCACGGTATTCCCGTAACACTCCTGCGAAAGCAGGCTGCGGGCAGGCGTGGCCCGCGCGGGCCGAGTTTGCCCGCCCGCCTGGAGAGCTAGGGCCTCCTCTGCTTGTCTTTAAGGAAGGAGGGTGTGACTAGAAAGAGCCATCTGGGCCTTGACCTCCCTGAGCCAGCCTCAGTTTCCTCGTCTGCAAAAGGGGACGGTGCCATCGCCGACGACCTTGAAATTCACGTTGCTTTTTCTCCCCGGCAGAAGGCCAGCTGGCTGATTCTCAAGGAGGATGCAGACACCAGGACAAACTCTCCAGAGCTGGACAGCCGGTCTCTGTCCCTCAGCAGCGGGACCGACAGAGAGCCGCTCCAGACCGTGCAGGGGGACAGCTTCTACCCACGTGAGTGGTTCTTTTAAGCGAGGAGCTTCGAGCGTGGCATGGCAGGCCTCACAGCGAAGGGGTCCCACGCCTCCGAGCCCGCCCCCCAAGATCTAAGCCTCGCTCATTAAAAAAACAGGAACACACCAACAGACATGGGGGCAAATCAGGTGGGAGGCAGACCCTTCGCTGTCTGCTGATTGCCCCGGACTGACGTCCATCAGCGAGCGCGCTGCTCCTGGGCTGTGCCAGCGTGTCCCCTGGCACTGCGGGGCTGGCGTGAAGGCAGAGCCAAGTCGGGGCAAAGGGCCCCCTGGCTGCCAGGCCGGAAGTGGAGGGCCCGTTTCCCTCCAGAGCAGACGCGAGCATGGTCCAGGTGGCGAGTCCAGACTCGGAGTGGCCGACGGCATGGTCCCGTTTTCTGAGTTCGTCCTGAGCAAGGGACGGGGAGTTGGGGCTATACCCTCAGGGAGTACGGGAGACAGAGCCACGTGTGCCTGGCTCCCGGGGCTGCGAAGCCCGGTTTAGGAATAAGGTGGAACTCCAGGGGATGGTCCTCACGTCCCAGGCTGCAACTCACAGGAGAGCGACCGCCAGCTGCTCTCGGGAGGCCTGGCATGGACTTCCGGCCCCGCGGGCTGTGGGTGGTTTCCTGCGGCAAGCCTGAGGCTGAGCCTGGAAGCCGAGGCCGGGAGGGCACGGACTGGGCATAGAACACAGAGGAAAGATGCTGTCTTTGCCAGGGCACAGACCCAAGTTCCGGTCCGCTCACCGCGGATGGGCCGGTGAGCGTTGGGCCCAGCGCTGGCCTCGGTTCCTGCTGTCTGCCCGGCTGGGCCATTAGAGGCCTGAAGAAGGTGGCAGGTGCCCCGCCCATAGGACATGCCCTCAAGCAGACCGTGAGCCGCCGTCATCGTCACCCTCGTGCGTCCGTGCCGTGAGCCATCTCACAGAAGAGCTCGAAGGAGAAGTTACTGCTCCTGCATGACCTTTGTTCGCAGCTGTCTGTCCGCGTCCCGTGCCTCTGTCCCTCTGGGGTCAGGGTCTCAGAGCTGGTGCCCAGGGCCAATGTCACCACGGGAAGGTCACACCAAAAGCGTCTCCTAGAGGGACTCATCCAAGACGGTGGCGCGGTCTCCTGGGGCAGGTCTGGAGGATGGAAGGGAGATGGGAGGCTGCAGCCCCACCATCAAGCGGGGGAAGGGGCACAGGGCTGGCCACGGGAGACCCGTGGGCCGACTCCTGACCAGCCGGTCATCCGGGCTCTATCCTCGCAGGCACCCGATGCCCAGGCGGGCCGGGATTGCGTGCACCCCCTGCCACTGGTGTAGCCCAGGGGGCTTTCTGCTTCGAGCTCTCTTTTCCTGGCAATTGTGTTTGGAGGTGACAAGCCCCTGTTGCATCAGCTCAGAAGCACCCAAGCGGCCCCCCACACCTGGGCACCAAGGCATCAGCCCCGGGCCCAGAGCTCTCGGGGGTCTGCCTGGGCATCGCAGGTGGCCTTCGTCCCTCTCAGCCCTCCCTTGCTGGGTGGTGGTGGCCCTCGTCTGCAAGGCCAGTGGCATGCCGACCTCCCTGGTCACTCCTCGGGGAGGCCAGCTGCTGCCCCTGGGGGCTCCCACTTGTGTCCGTGGCCTGCCGGTGGCTCGGACTCAGGGAGGAGGGGCTCCCGGTGGGGAGAAGCCCCCTGGGGCCGCCCTGTGTCACCGACACGACGTGTGGTTGGTGCGTGTCGCCCTCGCCTCTGCTTCCTCGTCCGCAAATGCTGGGACGAGGTGCCCTGGGGTCGTCCCCGCCGTCCCGTGGGTGGTGGACCCTGCGCGTCCCCAAGGCTGCACCAGCTACTTCTCTTGGCCAGTCACACCGCGGCCACCCCTTGCTGCTGCTGTCCCGCCACAAGCTGGGAACCGCTGTGACCACAATGGAAACGCGGCTGCTGCCCGCCCAGGGCGCTCCTGGCCCGCGGGAATCCATGGCTTGCGCTGGCCTTCGCGACGTACGTGGGCGAGTCCTCCAAGGGGCCG
>NW_024349804.1:13027320-13047116 GCF_902729225.1 Pteropus medius | reverse complement strand
GTTGTGTGTCTGTGCATGTTGTGTGTCTGTGCGTATTGTGTGTGTGGGCATGTTGTGTGTTTCTGTGTGTGCATGTGCATGTGTGTCCTCCACACTGGCACTTGCTTCTGATGACAGTGATCATGATTTTGTCATCTCTTCGCTTCCTACTGTTGTCCCGACACGGTGCTCTGAGCGGGAAGCCCGCTGTGTCTCGCCACTGCGGTTGTGCCTTTACGTCTGTCCTGGTGACACTGCTTTGCCTCCCAGTGTGCACAGAGGCAGCAGCGGGGACCCGGGCTGCTGGCCGTGCCGGGATCGGGCGCGCCTTGCGCTTTGCCAGCCTCTCGAGAAACGCGGGTGGGCTGGGTTAGCCACCGCTTTTCTCGGGGTTCCTTTGAGCTCCCACATGTGAGTCTGTCAACACCGGTTCCATTTGCAAGCAGTTGGTCTGCACACAGCAAGGCACGGCCACCTGCATCCCCAGGGACATCCATCTGCACTACACCCAGGGAAGGCAGCGCTGTGACGCTCAGCACGGCAGGCGCCCAATAAATATTGGTTGAGTTGAGATGTATTCAATTCCACGGCTGTTTCCTGAGCACCCGCTCTGTGGCGGCGAGGGAGCGGGGAGGGGCCGGGACGCCGAGGGGACCCCGCCGCCGCCTGCCCGGGTCCTCCGCGGGCTCCTGGGGGTGGTCACGCTCTCGTGCCCCTGCCAACACCAGCAGCACATCTCGCCGGGGGCTGCGTTCGTCATTCATTCATCCAGGCCCCCCCTCTACCAACGGTGATCCAGCACCTACTAAGCGCTGGACATGGTGCCGGGCAGTGGGGAGATGGCGGTGAATACGGCCCAGTCCCGTCCCCCAGCAGGGAGGCGGTTGGACGAATGAGCAGCAGCGACAGACCGGGGTGGCCTCCCGCTCCCCTGTGGCAGGGCCCTGGGCCAGCACCGCCGCCGCCCCGAAGACGGCCTCGTGCTGCTGCGCACGCATTGTGACAGACGTGGGCGCCCTCCGTCCCACGCACACAGGGCGATTCTCCGGTCTACGTGCGTGGCGGGCTGTGTGACCGATGCTTAGTGATTTCCATGCAGGAAAGGGAAGGTGTTGGATTTTTGTCACGAGAAGAGGGTCTGGAGCCTTATAGGACAAGACTCGCCCGCAGAACACAAGGCGATGTGCACCCCCCATCCCCCACCCTGGCCTGGACCCCACGGATGGACCTGCTGTTGCTCTGGGCCCCGCCTTCCTAACCCATCGGGTCCTGTCCTCTCTTTTGAGGTTCCATGTCCCCCTCTGGGTGGTCAGAGGTGTGCCAGCGTCACACAAAGCCCCTGGCCAGTGGGGACCCAGAGAACTCAGCGATTGCCAGAAAGGGTGCTACGCTTGGAGGTCAGGGTGAGACTCGAGCCAGCGTGGACGGGTGGTCCCAGCGTGGGCCACTGTGCCCCAGCCCTGCCTGTGGCTTTGGCATTTGTTACAGCTTCTGGAATCCCACGTTTGATGGGACATGCTCATCTTCGCCTACCACCCACCCCTGCCCAGGGCCTGCTTGGGGCTGAGATGGGGACCGCATCCTCGGGTCCTTTTTAGTGCCCAGTGGGCGTGAGAAAAACCAGAGAGCACATTTTCCTGCCCGGGTGGTCAGAACCAGCAACACCAGGCGGACCGGAAGACCACTTGGACAAGCATTCTGAAGAATCGTCACCTGAACCGCAGCTCGTGATAAGCCAGGCCCGACCTGCCACGCCCAGACAGGGCGACAGCCCGATGAAGTGGAAGCCGGCAGTTGCCTCCCATCCAGGGCTCCCGGCATGATATCCAGAACGTCCAGGAACAACACTGTCATCGTCCCACCGAGAACTGCGGAGGTCACCACGGGAACGAGAAAAGACGACAGATAAACACCGAGAAGAACTAGATGCTGCAGGTACGAATCTAAGGATGTCGAAGGCGACCATCACAAAAATGCTTCAGCAAACAATTACAAATACTCTTGAGACGAATGGGGGGGAATCTCACCAAACGCATATGTTATAAAACAGGATCAAATGGAAATTATAGAACTGGAAAATAAACTCACCAAGGGAAAAAATTCACTGGATGGGTCAGTAACAGGCGAGACTGTGACCGCAGAGAATCTGTTCATCTGAACTTCAGAGAGAAAAAATCAGGAAAAAAAAATGAACAGAGCCTCGGAGCCCGTGGGACAGCGTCTGCATCATGGGAGTCCCAGAAGGAGGGAAGACGAGAATGCGTCTGAGCAAGTATATTCAGAGAAATAATGGCTCAAAACTTACCAAATTTGGCAAAAGACATAAAGCTACAGGTTCAAGAAACTAAGCGAACCTTAAATAGGATAAATTGTAAGCCATCCACTTTAAATCGCATCATACTTAAACTTCTAAAATCGAAACAGAGAAAGAAATTCTCGGAAGCAGAACAGGATGGCTTTGCTCAGGGGAACCCCACAGCAATGACGGCCGATTTCTCCTCAGAAACCACGGAGGCAGCGGGCAGCGCGCGGCTCCAGGCTTTCCATGTGCCGCCGGAAAGTTGCCGTGAGTGTGGACTCTGTGTCGGGCAAAAATGTCCTCCGAGGACGAATGGAGAAGGAAGACGTTCTCAAAGGAAAAGTGAGAGTTTTTCAGTAGCAAATTTGGCTGAAGGAAGAAGGAAATGGGAGCAGGAAGGAAGGCACGGAACTGCGCAGGGCGCGACGTCGGCGTGGGTGAAATCCGGTGACCGGAACGGGCGACCCTTCTCTTCATGACGCGCCCAAATCACGGTCGAAGCAAACGCAGCACCACCGGACGTGGGCGCTCAGGCTCGGGAGAAGGAGCACCCGAGACGATTGTAGTCGAAGCGTCATGAGGGCAAAGCGGCCGCCTCGGACGTAGGTTTGTCCGCCTCGTGGAAGGTGGTAGGTGTTGCGAGCAGGGCGCCGGGGGTTTAGAAGCCGCCCAGGCGACTCAGTGCCTGTGGGTGCAGCCCGAGAATTTGCCCTTCTGACAAGTCCCCAGGTGAGGTGGACGCCGCTGCCCCAGGCACCCGCTGGGGGAACCCCTGCTGTAGCATCTCTGGCTGATAAGCTGCTCGGCCAGATGACCTTCAGATCCTCAACCCGACGGCCTCGCGTCCCGAGTGTCCCGGCCGTGTGCCGTAGGAAGCAGGCGTGTCCCGTAGGGGCCGCAGGACCGGAAGGCAGGACGCCTCGTCTCGCATCCCAGGGCTGGCTGGCCTGGCTGTCCCTCCATGTCAGGGGGTCAGTTCTGTGACATGGGAAGAGTGGGTGGGGTCATTTCCCGGTGCGGCCTTGGGAGGGGCTGCCCAGCAGGTGTGGCCCCGAGCGCCTGTCCCACGTCATCCCTTGTCTGTCCCGGACTTCACATGAGATTTCATGGGACAGGAGGGGTCCTCTGCTAAAAGAAGTTGGAGAACCCTGCCCTCGATGTTGCAAAAGGCCCTTCCTGAACCGCATCCGGAACCTTCCCACGGGCCTCCGTGGCGGGGGGCTGGGGGGGAATGGTCCCCGAGACAGGTTCCCCAGCTGAGGCATTTCCTCCAGACGTAGAATTTCTTCTCTGTCCTCACTGAGCTCGGGAGGTTCCCTGCAAATGAAGGGCCCTGGGCCAACGTCCTTGGCTCAGATGGGTGGGTGGGCTCCGTGCACAGCACCCACCTTGTGAACGCCGAGGGATGTCACCCGCCATCCCTGCTGAACCCTCACGAGCAGCCCGGCGCTTCCAGGAGCGGGTGCTGGCGTTTGGCCCCGGGGGTCTGTGTGAGCTGCTGGGCGCCAGCCCCGTGCTGGGGGCAGGGACCCCCAGATGAAGCAGATGTGGGCTGGGCTCTGCATGGGCGCATGGACAGTTTGGGACAGGCCTCCTGAAGGCGCTTCCTGGGGTGGGGGCACCCTGCCTCTCTGGGGAGCCAGGCCTAGCCGCTCGTTCACCCTTCCACGAAGGATCCCACCCCCACCGCTGAGCCACGAGGGAGCTGCCGAGACCTCCCACTCTGCTCTCCCCAGACCAGGCACCGAAGGGGTTGGCTGGGTAACGCCTGGTCCCAGGCCAGCCTGGGTGTGGACGACAGGTGGATCAGATGCCGGCTTCCCACAGGGATCCAGGGCCCCGTGTCCCAGGCCAGCCCTTTTTCATTTCAAGGGAAGCTGGGAATTAGGATTTTAATGTGAAATCCCCCAACTGCAAACAGCTCAAGACTTTTAAAACGACGGAATGGTCTCCAGGCCACCTTTGGTTGGTGACGGGCCTCCATGGGCCATGGGGTGGCACAGCCTCACCCCTGGCTCTCAGAACACAGGCACCCTCCAGGTTGGGGTCAAGCTCCATGGTGTCATGGGCAGGCTGGAGGACGTCCTCCCTCCCTGATGCCTTCCTCGGGTCCTGGGGACAGAGGTCACAGCTGAGGCAGGGCGTGACCGAAGGGGCCCTCGCTCTCCACTGCCAAGCCTGCAGGCCGGGGCCGAGCGTTCCTCCCGTGCCCGGCCAAGGCCGCTGTGCGTGTGACAGCTGTGCTGTGTCTGTTTCAGGGTTCCCCTATTCCAAATCCGACCCTCTCCCAGGACACGGAAGGAATGGCTTGGACCACCGGGTAGGTACCTCACCCCTCCCCAGCCCGGTGCACTAACCGTCCCGGGGGGCTTGATGCACAGCGGAGGGTACCGAGCGTATTAACCATCCCTCACCCCAGCCTGCCACACAGCAGGGTACACGGTGTACTCCCCCGCCAGCCCCCCTCACCCCCCATAGCCTGACACACAGCAGGAGGGGTGCCGGCAACACCCGCCTGCCTCTGCCAGGCGCTCCACCTGGGGCCACACTGCTGCTTCTCCAGACCAGGCCAGATAGAACCGGGCGACACCCCTTCCTCCCCTCGGTCCCCAGCCCCTGGGAGACCTCCCCATGCGTGAGGGCAGGGAGATGGGGCCACCCAGAGTGATCAGACCCCCGTGGCGGCCCCTCCCCCTATGACCTGGAGCCCAGGACGGCCCTCCAAATGTGAGCCGAGGGCCTACTTCCTGCCCTGGGATGACACTGGCCCCTCGCCGTCGTCACCAGCCTGGCGCCGTTGGCGCCCACGGTCATGGCCACCACCGTCTCCCCTCAGCGCCTGTGGTCATCAGTAGAGTCCAGGGGTGTTGGCTTCTCTGGCGGCTCCCAGCTGAAGGCTGGCTGGACCCTGTCCCTGCCCCACCCCCCAGTGCTTCTCAGTCTCGGGGCAGCCAAATGGGAGCCCAGATAGTCTGTCCCTTTGCCCGCAGCCTTGCTAGGGTTCCAGCAAGGATCCCTTGGGCAGGGAGGGCTGACGGCCCCAGAGCCCCCTCCCCACACACACACAGGAAGCCATCGCCAGGCGGCCTCTTCCCATGGGGGAAGTTTGTCCAAAAAGCGAGGCAATTCGCCCTCAAGAGAAGCCACGCAAAGCCGAATCCCCGGTCTGTTGCACAGAGGTGGTTTCGGCAGTAAGTGCGTAACGCGGGGAACGGCCCCCAGCTCCGCCCGAGGACCTCGTAGCCCGGGGCCAGACCACAGGGACCCGGCTAAGGACGGGTCAGCAGAGCTGCAGGCGCCCTCTCACAGTCCCTGGCTTCCCCCGGCGCCTCCGCATGCGACCCCCGCCCCCCATCCCACTAACGCTCCTCCCATCCGTCCCCAGACGGCCGCATCGGGGACGCACAAGCAGCACGCCTCTGCATGTTTCGGGGTTTCTCCACCGTCTGTGTTCTGCATGGGAAGCGGGGGGCATGGGAAGCAGGACAGACGTCCACGGACGCCCACAGCCCCGGAATGTCCTCCGCTCACCTGGCACAGCTGTTCCCCGACTCGGAGCAGGAGCCGCAGCGTGTTCGGCCTGCGGAGACAGTGCTGGGAAGCCCTGGGTCCTTCTGCACACATGTGGGGAGGCCTTGGTGGCATGGCGGGCACAGGGGACTCGGCTTTCCAGGCGCCTGTGCGGGGCTTGGCGGGCAGTACCGGTCGCCTGCTGCGGGATCTTCCCTCCCGGCTCACGTTCTCTCTTTTTTTTTTCCTGCTCTTTCAATGACCCTCGGTGACTTAATGCCCGTTTCTCCGTGGGGTCAGATAATCTTTCGAGGGGGGCCCGCCTTTTCCAGGGCAGGCGTGCCCGGCACATGGACTGCCACCCTTCGCCCCGAAGGTCCCCAAAGACTGCCTGCCCTCCCCCCACTGTTGATGGCCTGCCGTGCTCCCAGGTCACTTATTAGGTGGTTTCTTGGCTAGTTTTTACTCCCAGAAAGGGTTCTTGGCAGCCTAAAGTAAAAACACAGAATCGGTGTGACCTAAAACGCACTGAGAGCCACAGGGAGGAGAGCAGGGAACTGTGGGAGGAAATAGGTCGGAAACAACAGGACGCATGGAAGCCGAGCTTCCTCCTGGTCAGGCCGCTGAGCGGACGGGCGGTTGTGCGGGTCTCGTTGTCTCGCAGAAGGAAGGAAGGACACCGTTTCCCGGGGGGGCAGACGTCTTGCCAGGTCTCAGTGTGAGAGGGACATGGGGCCAGCACCACGTGTCCCGGAGCCCCGCCAGCCGGCCCCGCCAGCCGGCCCCGCACAGAGCCCGCCCCTGGTCGATGCTCACAGCTCTCTGTGGGGGAAGCGGGGGAGTAGCTGCCTGCTGCGGGCTTTCCGGGGGACAGGGCAGCGTTGACCCCAACATGTGCCACCTGGTCTGTTTTTAAGAGGATGACCACTGACCGCTGACAGATCCTGGTCGGGGCCCCCGGAAGGAGCCCCACCCTAAAAAACCCTGATGCTAAATACGAACAGACCGATGTCTCCTGCCAGAAGACAGATTAGAGTTAATCTAAAGAGGGGACACTAGTTCACGGTGACACAGTTCATAGAGCAGGTACAGACTCCTAAATTTAAAGGCGCCACGCTTGATAGAACACAGGTCAATTGCTTGCGATAGCAGGCGTGGTAGGCAGTTTGAATACGACTCTTTTGAAATCAGACGTATGGATCTAGAGAAAAAATAATAAACAGCAATCGAATGGCGCACACAGAAAACTCCCTCTAATAGGCGTACAAGAAAAACGTACGTCGTTTGAATTAGATTCTCACACGTCCGTGAAGCATTCAGAAAAATGTTCCCGTGTGTGGCCGCAAGGGAACCCTTAACGAATTAAAGAAGTCTGACGTTTCCTAACTGTGATGCATCCGCACCAGACAGCCCTGAGTCCCAATCCCAGCTCTGCCTCTGGCGGGGTTTGCGTTTGGGCAGGTTACATAGAGCTTCCAAGTCTCCATTTCCTAGTCTTAAAAAAAAATTATCCTTATCTCCTAAGATTGTTTGAGGGCAGATTACATTATGGCCGTGAAACCTCGTAAGTGCTATGGCGTGGGTCCCGCATGAGTGATTATCATACGGGCAGGGCCCGACTTCTTCTTCCTTCTGGGTCAGAGGCCGCTGAGTGAAGCGGCCCAGTCCAGCCTGAGCGTTAGCGAGAAAAGCCATGGCCAGCGGTGAAGGGCCACGATTTCACTCTACCATGAGCCATTCCAGTGTCATATTTGAAAAGGAAGACGGGGGGCTCAATTCTTCAGAGCTCCGTGGGTTCGCTGTGTGATGTTGGGTGCGCTGCTTACCCTCTCTGAGCCTCACGCTAAAACGGCGATCACGCCCATCCCCCGGGGTTGCGGTGCAGATGAGCGAATGTGTCTGCAGAGCAGCTGGCACACGATGACCAAACAAGTGGGAGAGGTGAATAATACGTCGCTTTTACATTCCCTGGTCCTCTGCTGAGAGCCGCAGGGGTCTTCGCCAGGGATTTGCCCGTGTGCCGCCTTTGTGGGGAGATAGATGTTTGTGGGGTTCCCCTGGCCACTTGGCTCTCTTGCTAGCCCACACATAGAGCAGCAGCCCAAGGTCCCGAGATCCCAGTCCCATTTGGCATCTAGAAGACCAAGAGACGGCTCTGTCGCTGCCCTGGGCTGACCCGGTGCCCCGCCCCCTCACCTGGCCGGTTCCCACCCTCCCTCCTCGGAGGCTCGGTCTCTCTCAGAGCCAGGCAGAGCAGAGGAGGCGGGCTTTGCCGCTAGGACGTGGGTTCCCGTCTGCCCCGGGCGGTGGTGGTGGCCAGGGAGTTCAGATGGCCCCGTGCTGCAGGACAGCGGGCCCTGGGGGGCAGCATTTCTCTTAGGTGGCACGGACAGCGGGAAGGACAGTGGCAGGCAGGTTCACCCAGAGTTATGCGGGAGAGCGTTCCCTGACCAGACAGCTGTCAACGTAGGGACCCGTTCTGTGTCGAAACTGAGGAGAGGCATGCGACGCCGTGGAGGAGGCGAAGGGCCACGGGGGGCACTGCGCGGGGCAGACGTCTGGCTGGGGGCACTGGGTGAGGCGAGAGGGGCACTCACCAAAAGACTCAGCAATCAAGGTAAATGACGTTTGAATGCAGTGATTCTTAAAAACCAAACGAATGCAAAAAAATCCGTGATGAACAGAATATCGAATGTCTAAACTAAGGCCAGCTCCAACCCTGCACTTAGGTGCTCACCCTACACCGCCTCAGTGTCCCCTGTTAGGGACGAGGACTTCGGCCTGGCCTTTTCCTGGGGTCTTTCCCGCCCACACTCTCTGGGCCGTGACTGGCTCCCACTTACCACCTCCTGCAGTGAGTCAGAGCCGAAAGCGCTTTCTCCTGCGACAGGAAGAATGTCCCCCCTTTGCCTGCAGAATGCTCTTTGAAATCGAACCCTTGTGCCCAGACATGCTGGCCGAGAGCGTGGCCCCGTGCCAGACCTGTACAGGTGCGGGGGATACGGGCTCAGTCCACCGCGGGCAGTGGACGCCAGGCCGCGACAGGGCTTGGCTCCCGGTGGGACCGCCAGGGGCAGGTTGATTGGACAGCAGAGGACAGAGCAGCCCCCGCAGGGCCCGGCGCATGCGTGCGGGGTGGGGACCCTCTGTAGGGGCTGCAGGGTGACATTTACGGGTGTGCAGAAGAGAGTTCCAGACGTTCACGGCCGAGATGCAGCGAAACGGCAAAGCTTGCCAGTGACGCCGTGGACGGGCGGGGGAGGCGCCGTGGACGGGGTGGGGGCCCAGGTCCGCGTCCCCTCGGCATGCCGCCCCCCGAGTATCCTCACTGATAGCCACTCTGTACGGAGTGCTCGCGACACACCAGGCTCTGCGCCGGGGGCTGTTCAGACGGCGGCCACTGAGCACGTGGCACAGCAGGGGAGCGGGGTCCCGGGGGACAGCCTCCACACATGCTGGAGCCCTGCACCTAGCAAGGCGCCCGCCGGCGTCCATGCTGGCTGCAGAGCCCAGGGACCGGGCTCCGGGGAGCCACCTTTAGCTGGTTGGGAGGAGTTGCCTGGACAGGCAGGGTCAGCGGAGGCCCGAGAGGCGGGGCAGTACACCTGTCCGGTGTGAGGACAGCACACCCCTTCCAGAGCCAGCGTCTCGAGGCGCGGTGGTCCGACACCCCCACCCTGGCTTCGAGGACCCAGGTGGGACTGCCTGCCCTCTCTTTCTCTTCCAGAATGCCAATCTGGCCCCTTGTGGAGCAGACCCGGATGCCAGCTGGGGCACTCGAGGTACAAGGAGCAGGGCCCCCTGTGGTCTCTGGCTCGGGCAGGGGTCACTAACACGTTCCCAACAAGGCTCATTCTGAAATGACCCCCTCCAGGGCCAGCTGGCAGAGGGCTCCAAGCATCGTTGGGGGGTGCTCACCGCCAGCCCCTTCCAGTTAAGAAGCAGTGTGCCCCCGTTCTGACGCTGCCTGAGGCACTCTCTCTATCAGCGCCTGTCCTGACGTCGTCACTCTGGTCACTTGGAGAGAGAGCTCTGCATGGGAGTGATTGTCCCATGCCAGGGTGCAGGCAACCCCCACTGTGGCACTGAGGGAGGCAGTCACCGTGAAAGCCCCCAGGTCCAAGCCGAACAAAGCTGGGTCAGATTCTTCTACCCTCGCTCACAGTGCGGATGTCAACCAGGAGAGCTGCCTGTTGGTCACGTGGCAGGCGCCTGATGGAGTCCTCTGCCAGCCGAGCCGGCTCCGGCCCGCACAGTGCTCACTCACCCCCGACACCCCCAGGATGACGGGGCCCTTGCTCTTGTGGGCTGGTTTGCACTGGAGGGCAGAGGATGGGGGTGCCGCAGCCCACTCCCCCTAAGTGGTTCTCCAAGTCCCCGGGCTCAGAGCTGGCACGTCCAGCATCCTGCTTGGCACACTGAGGAATTCAGGGACCCACCCCCGTTCGCCTGGGCCCCTGACAGGGACTCTCTCCGGAGCTAGTCTTGCCGTCCGGGTTCTAGAGTTTCTGCTTCTGTGGGTCCCGTGGGCTCGCGGAGTCCCTCTAGCCACACGATGCTATTTTGTACCGAGACGCTTTTAGTCTGTGGGGAAAACTCTTGAAACACTAGTGTGCGAAGCTCAGTGATGTAAAAGCAAGAACTAAAGGATTAAGAAGGTCAGACGCAAGAGGCCAGGGGGCGGTTAGGCCCCCGCGAGGCTGTCTCCACAGCACCCCCAAATGTCTTCCCAGAATGCCCACTTTACAGGGAGGTAAACTGAGGCAGGCTGCTTTCCCGGGGCCGCGTGGATACCACGGGACACAGGGACAGAGTGCCACAGGGACACAGTGCCACAGGGACACAGTGCCACGCCCAGCTCCCAGTCTGGCTCCAGCCTCCTGACCATGCCTCCTGCTCTGGTTTCTCGCTGAGACCCTCGGAGCACCCCCTCCCTCCGTGGCTCCAAAGCAGCCGCCACGGGGGGGACGGGGCGGCCGGCGTGGCCCAGCTGCGGGGGGGACGGGGTGGCCGCCGACTGCGGGGGGTGGGCGCGTCCCCAGACCGGGCTGCTTCCTCCTTGGGCGCGAGGCCGCGCGCTCACCTGTGCTCTGCTCTCTCTTGCAGAGTACAAGGTAAGAGAGGCCGCCGCCCGCATCGCCGCCGCCTGCGCTCCACCTGCCCAGGTTAAAAGTTCCTTTTGTTGTGCTTTTCCTGTGAAATGTGTGTGTCAGATGCAGACGCGAGTGTGTGCCTTTCCCCTGGCTGGGGCTTGGGGCAGCCGCCCCAGCCTGCACCCGCTTCCTGGGGTGAACCCATGGTTCCTCCCCCCACAGATCTACCCCTATGACGCCCTCATCGTCACCAACCGGATTCGCGTGAAACTGCCCAAAGATGTGGACCGGACGAGACTGGAGGTAAGGGATGGGGGGGGTGGGGCAAGTGACGCCGTGCAGGTGCCAACACTGGTCACTCCGAGTGTCCCCGCTGGGGATGGTGGCAGCACAGCCAGGGCATGGCCTCGAGGACCCACGTCGTCTCAGAGGCTGGAGAACGTGGCTGTGGCACTTGTATGCCCAACAAAGACGGCTGTGCAAAGGGGCCACGGCTGCTCGGGTCCGGGCTCGAGGGGTGACTCACAGCGAGGACACTTGACCTTCCAACAGCGTGGGGGGAGGGGACCTTCCCCACCGAGACCGAAAGTGCCGCTTTCCATCGATTTTCCATCGATTTTCCATCAGGGGTGGGCGAGTCCAAGGATGTGAGACCCGGGGTTACAGGACCAACCGCATGCGCGTGCCCCTGCCCAAACCCGCGTCGTCCAAGGGTCAACCGAGGGCGTTCGAAGCCCCCACAGAGAGTCGGCGCGGCGTGGGTATTTGGAGAATATTGTTGATTGCGATGCAGGACAGGGCAGATGTCCCCGAGTCAGGGGGAGACCAGGCCCTGCCCAGGGAGAAGAGGGGCCTTTGGCGGAGAGTGTGGAGAGAAGTCAACACGCCCGCCACGGTCAGAGTCAGGAGACTTCATTAGAAAAGGGGTCACGCTCCACAGAGCGCGGTCTCCTCTCAGGCAGAGAGGGAGAGGGACGCTGAGAGGGGCCGGGGGTGTTGGTGGAGTTCAGTCTGTCACTCTTTAGTTCCGATTTCCTTTGACGTGGACACACAGCGAGGGAGGCGAGGAGTCCGTAGGACACGGAGAGCGAAAGGCCCGCTGGCCGCTCCGGCCTTTAGTCCACAGGTTCCGCACGGTTTTAGCCACGGGGAGTGACTGGCTCGTGGTCCCTGGTTCCCCTGCACAGGTGTGGGGCATGGGCTGTCAGCGATGCCCGCAGAGACCTCCCTTCGCTCTGCAGACTCCTCCCGGCCTGGCCGCCCGGCTGGCCAGCGCGCTGCGTCTCTGATTGTGGCTCGGCGGGCCCTTGAACCCTCTCGCCTCCTGCCTGCGTTAACGGGAGGAGCTAACTCTGCTGAGCACAGGCACCACCGAACCTCACGGTCTTCCTAGGACGCAGGCATCCAGCCACGTTCACCTCCTGAGCTGTCAGGGATGCTTTGCTGCTTTTTATTGACGGTTTTGCTGGGAGTGGGGGGTCTGCAGGCTCTGAAAGCCTGGGGCCGCCCTGCCCTATCCGGGCGCCCAGGGCTGGGCACACAGTAGGTGCCGGGGGCATGGGAGGCATACTGTGTCCAGCCGGTACAGCCGCAGTCAGAGCTCAGGAGAAGGTGCTGAGATGGCCCTTGGAGGTGGGACGGGACTGTCACCAGCAGAGAAGGGAGAGCATGGCACGGTCTTTGAGGCCAGAGGACCCGTCAGCAAAGGCGTGGCGGGGTCCTGCGGGTTGTGCTGGGAGGCTTGCGTGGGAGTCCCGGGGAGAGGGAGCTGGCACGGGGAGGCGCCCGGAGGGCAGGGTGCACGGAGCGGCCCGGGACCCCTCAGGGGCACTCTCGCTCCTGCCGCGGTAGCGTCCTCGTCCCTCGTGGTCCTGTCCCCAGTCCAAACGCCACCGCTGTGCAATGGGCCGCTTCTGGCTGGGTGGCTCCGGGTCAGGACCTGCCTCTAGGTGTGGCTTTGTTCCTCAGTGGGGTGGGACATGCCCTGTGGACTAGTCACCTTCCTCCCAGAGTCGAGCTCAGAACGGGCTGGTGGCCGGGGCACAGCAATGGCCTTGGGGCCCAGAGCCGCTTCCCCTTGGGACTGGGTGCACTTCAGATGATGCTCATCCCCCCTTTGTTTGCTATAGCACAGAAAGGTGCAAAATACGAAGCGGTTAATGTATTTCCTTTGAAAAAACTGTGGGCTGCAAATGGGCTTCATCACTCAGCTCTCCAGGCACACGCCCAGGGGCGCGTCTGTCTGTCATCAGCCTCACCCTCTCCTCTGCCAAGCCGGGAGGCGACCTGGAAATGTGACCACAGCGGGGGCCCCTCCCACATTCTTCAGGGCTTGGGGCTGGGATGCGAGCCAGGAGGGGCTCAGGAGGGGCCAGGACCTAGCGGGAGAGGAGGGGCCCTCCCCTTTCATTTCGGGGGAGAGAGATTTATTTTTAATATAAAAAACAATTCATAACTCTTCTAAATCTCTGGAAAAATACAAAGAAGAGTATAAACACCCCGTGGAATTCCCCCACCAAGTCACACTTCCGGAAATTGCTTCCTGCACAAACCCCTCCGTGACACTGACTCCTATGTTGGATAAGCTGGACGTCTACCTAGTTCTTTTAAATTCGACGTGACCGTTGTCGGCACCAGTTTGTGTGGCTCTGCCCATCCCTTTGCACGGCTGCGTGGTGGTCCCGCGTCTGTGTTCCACAGGCGCCCCACGGGCTGAGCTCAGTCACATGACAGGGCCGCGGGCAAGGCAGGCCGGGTTGGCTGTGTGCCCGGCAAGAGGAGAGGATGTTTCGGGCGGACAGCTGGTGTGCCCCGCGCACCTCTGTAGGGTCAGGCCCTGGAAGGAGGACTGTCCTGTCCAACGGCCAAGGCATGTCATGCGCGCTACTGCCGAAGTGCCTAGCCGGGCCTCCAGGGGCTGGGTGAGTGGTGCCAGGCACTGTGCTGGCTCCTGGGATGCAGGGTGAGCAAACCAGCAGGAGCACCACCCTCACAGACTCAGTCTGACGGGGAGACGGGCGTCAATCAACTGGTGACCCAAACGAGCGTGTATAATCATTCACCGAGATGAGGGCCCTCAAGGGAGAGAAAGGCCAGCCTGCGAGCAGTTAAAAATGGGTTCGCTGGGTGTGGTCGGCGTGCCTGCCCACGTGTAAGCAGAGGGACGGCAGGCAG
The DNA here is from genome assembly GCF_902729225.1 of Pteropus medius. NCBI lineage: Eukaryota > Metazoa > Chordata > Mammalia > Chiroptera > Pteropodidae > Pteropus > Pteropus medius. Next base: position 13,033,061 of record NW_024349804.1, on the reverse strand, counting down.
GGGGAGGACCGCACAGGGCGTGCAAAGGCCCCGGGCAGGAGGGAGCCTGGGCTGTGTGAGAGGGTGAGGGAAGGCCCCGGGCGCTGAGCTTGAGGGGGGCGATGGCCAGGAGGGGCCACACCTCGCAGCCCTGGGCCGTGCTGAGCAGTTTGCGTTTGGCCTAAGAGCAGCGGCTTTTCAGTTGGGGACGAAATCATTCGGTGTGTGATTTAAAACGACACGTAGGGCTGCATTGTTTGGGCTGGATTCGCTGTGTGGATGCAGGGAGGCTGCTTGGGAGGGACTGGGTTGTCCGAGCAGGAGACGATGGCATCTTGGACAGGGCGGCGGCCTGCCCAGGTGAGAAGGAGGTGCGGTCGGGCAGTACTTGGGAAGGTCAGGCGGCGGGACTTGGTGATGACAAGGGCGTTGGGAGAGGCGGGGACGTGCCTGGCGTCACTCCAGGCCGTCGGGATAGGGTGGTGGGTGAGTGACGTTCCCTTGGTGGGGCAGGACAAGCCCAGACTCCGAGGATGGTTGACGCGCTAGCTCCCCAGGCTCGGCCCGGGGAACTCAGGCTATTCGGCCTGGTGGCCACGTGTGAATGGTGGTGGCAGCGTCAGCCACGAGGCTCGGCCTCCGGGAGGAAATTGGGGCTCCCTTCTGGATGCCCAGAGTAGGAGGTTGGAGGCTTTTTCAGGGTGGCTTTGTTTGACAAGTACGTGTCCTTGTTGACTGTGCCGCAGGCTGATCTAAGCACTCGACACGAACCAACAGGAGACAGCCAGGTAGACACACAGACGGACAGATATGGAGAGACACAGACGCATATTAAGGACTTTCTCTTACGATTGGCTCACAGAACTGTGGATGCTGGCAAGTCTGAAATTTAGGACAGGCCGGCAGATGGAAGTCCGGGCAGGAGCGACACTGAGGGAGAATTTCTTCTTCTCCAGAAGCCTCGTGGCTTGTTCTTAAGGCCTCCAGTGGATTGGACGAGGCCCACCCCGTGCTGGAGTGCCATCTTTGCTTAAAGCTGACAACTGTAGATGTGGGCTACGTCTACAGATCACCGTCACAGCAACCCCTGGGGTAGCGTGTGCCCCACTGCAGAGAGCAAAGGTGTCCCCGTGACCCTCTTGAGGGTCCTCCTTAACACCCCAGACTCAGCGAGTGTGGGGGGCGCAGGCAGGGCCGACTGCGGGGGCGGGAGCGGCTGCTGGCAGTGGCGTCTGCGGTTTTAGTGTCTGTGGTTTCTCAAGCGGCCTCGCCAGCCCCTGAGGCTGGCCGCACACCTGAGTTTGCTCAAGCAGTGGGACGCAAGTCTGTGGAATGTGCCTGGAAAGGAAGGACCCCACAGTTAGACAGGACCTCCTTTGTTTAAGCTCGTCCGACCGGTCTGATGAGAAGCCGATAGACGGCATAGACTGTGGTGGTGGCTGCACAGGCGGCTGAGTCAGAGATTCGGTACTGGGGCATGGCAGGATGCAGCCCCAGGGCCTGCTTGGCCGGCGAGCCCCATGCTGCCCTGCCCGCTATGGCAAGGACGTGACAGTAAAAAGAGCCCCGGGTGGAGGTGGGGAGAGGACAGTGCCACATCACCTTGTCTGGAACACGATTTCCCCACTGCCACAAGCAGGCCTCAACCCCTCTCACCGAGGAGGAGGCGGCGTTGGTTTCTCAGCCAAGTGAAGTGGGCCGGCCAGGACCACACAGCTGGAGCTGGGAGGGGTGAACAGACCCCTCCCTGTCATTCCTCACTGACCCCCCTCCCCGGCCCTGCAGAGCCCCCAGGCAGTCAGGCGCTGTTCTTACTCTGCAGATGAGGAGATGGGACTGGGACCCAGAGGGCAGGGACCCTGCTCACCCCCAGGACTTTCCCTTCGCCAGCTGCCGCCAGCTGCTCCGGGAGGCATGGGACAAGCACAGGCTCCTGGGCCCTGTCCCCACTATGCCTGCCTTGGTAGGTTTTGGGGAGGCCCAGCAATTGTCAGACCTGACAAGCACCCCAGGTAAATGTGACAGGCCTGCAGGGCTGAGAACTCAGCTGGGACCCCATGTGGCCACCCCTCCCTCCCTCCTGACCCTACACACCTTCCTAGGAGGAATGTGGGACCAGGTCAGGGCAGGTGTGGGACCACCCCCATCAGCAGGGTGAGGAATGCTGAGGGTTTCGGGGCTGGGGGCTGGCTTGGGGCTGGCCTCAGCCCTGAGCAGAGCAGACCCCACAAGGAGCAGAAGAGGAGAGAGCCAGCCTCGACTTTCTTCGAAGGCCTGGTCCTTTCGCCTTCCAGAGGATGGGTCAGTTTCTGGCTATTTTCAGGCACCGGAGATGGCCTTTCTCTTGCTCATACCTGATGCCCTCCCCAGCCCACCCCCGGGACCTGTGTCTCTGGGGCGTTTCGGACACCCCGGATTGCAGAACGATAGTGGGAAGGATACTCCTTTCCTCCTTTTCCGCACCTGGACCGTCTCACGGTAGTTGGGGAGATCGTGACTTGGTACCTGGACGCGGGCGCTGTGTCTAAAACCACAATTCAGAGTCTCTGTGGACTGGGTGTGGCCTGCTCAGCCACTAAGAAACCCCAGTTTCAACACCGTGCAAATATTCACTTCTGGCAAGTCCCAGGCTTCTCTTCCTGTTTGCAAGCTCAAGATAGCAGCAAGCGGCTGATGATGGCCCCTTCCTGGCAGAGCCTGGCATGGTGGGGTGTGTGTGACTGTGCATGTGTCTGTTTCTCTGTGCGTGTCTTTCCTTGTGTGTGTCTGTGAATGTGTGTGTGTGTGTGTGTGTACGCTGAGGACTCCAGGCCCAGATTCAGTTAGGAGGGACTTCTGTGACTCAGTACAAGATTGGGGGCGGGGGGTTCTCCTCCAGATCGTGCCAGCAACTGAGCTCCAAACCCAGCGCGTGCCACATGGATTCAGCGATTTTCGTGAAAGCTGCAAATGGTAATGATTGATGTTTATGCTTTTCACAGTTTACCAAATGTCTCCACACACATTTTCTCTCCCGATCATCGCAACGAACTTTAGTATGAGTACTTTTGTTTTAAAGTTGAGGAAACCACACTTTTTTGGTGTAAGAATTAGTATTTTTTTAATTGTAAAATTCACATAAAAATTCACCATCGTTTTAACCATTTTAAAGTGTACAGCCCCGTGGCACTTAGCAGTTCACGGCATTGTGCAACCAGCAGCTCTACCTGGTTCCGGAACATTCTCCTCTCCCCAAAGGAGACCCCACACCCAGTAGGCATCATTCCTTGCCCCTCTCCCTACCCCAGCCCTGGCAACCGCCAATCCGGTTTGGGTCCGGTTTGGGTCCGTTTTGGCCCGTCCCGGGTGTTCTGGCTCAAGCTGTGTGGTCCTGGCTGTCCCACCTCACTCGGCTGGGACGGGATCACAACACGTGGCCCTTTGTGTCCACCTTCTTCCACGCTGCCCGGTGTTCCCAGGTGTCACCCACGTCGTGGCAGGTGTCAGAACGTCACCGAGCAGCATCGTAGCATGTGGGCGGACCGCGTTGGCTCTGTCCACTGTTCTCTGATGGACAGTTGGGCTGTGTCCATGTTTTGGCCTTTGTGGATAGTGCTGCTGGGACCGTGGGTGTACGAGTGTCTATCTGAGCCCCTGTTTTCAATTCTTTGGGGGCCTGTGAAACGTATGGAGGGATTGTCAGACTGTTTTCCACACAGCTGCACAGAGCCACATGTTTAAGTTGGGGCACGGGGGCATTCGAGCCAGCCCTCTGGACACAGAGCCTGGCCCCTCCCTCCCCCAGCCCCTGCTGGAGACCACCCCGAACTTCCTTTTCTCAGAGCCTATTGAACAAAGACAGATGTATGGACAACGGAAGCAGACATGAGCACGGGGGGGCTAGAGCTCGGGCAGGGGACACTCCCCTGAGGTCACTCTGACCCTAGGGGGCCGACACCCACTGGCCCTGTCCGTGGCAGGCTCAGTCCTGAGTGCTGACCTGTACTGACTCATTCATCCCCACAACTCTGGGTGGGGGCACCAGGGCAGCGCCCCACCCCCCAAGACCCAGGAGAGCAGACCAAGTCTCCAGGGGGCTGGCCAGCTCACCCAGCGTCCCGGAGGCTGTGCTGCTGGTGCCCTTGCCCCCACGCCGTGCAGCCCCTCCGTGTGCCCGGAGACGGGGAGCGGGGCCTGGACAGGGAGCTCGCTGCCGATCTCACGGCAGAGGCTGGGGGAGCAGGAACCCGGGCTGGCTTCCCTGCTCTCTCTCCACGCCTCGGCTTCCCCGTCCGTGCAGCGGGCGCACAGCCAGCCATCCGCCCCCTGCTCGCAGGCGGCGCCGGGAACATGCCGTGAAATCGCGTGCGCACGTGGCACGCCTGCCGCGCGCTCAGATGTCCCCGGGCGGGCGGAGTCCTCGTCCGGGGCGTGCTTCTGACCTCGGTCTGCAGTGGGAGGCGCGTGTGTAGGCATCACCGAGGCCCCTTTCCTCCGGGCTCCGTTCTGGCAGTGGCATCGTGGGAGGGATGGGGACACAGAGGGAATCTGGGGACAGGAGGCCCGGGCGAGCCCGACGCGGCTGCCCCGTCCAGCCACTGGCCCTGCGTCCCGTGCGTGCGTCGTGAAGTTGCTAACTGCTCCCTCTGGGTTTTCCTTTTCGTTTGAAGAGGCACTTGTCTCCGGAGGAGTTCCAAGAGGTGTTCGGGATGAACATGGAGGAGTTTGACCGCCTGGCCCTCTGGAAGAGGAACGACCTCAAGAAGAAAGCCCTGTTGTTTTGATGGCCGCCACGGGCCTGGCCACGCGTGCCGGTTTCCGGGCCCCAGACACGCGGCAGGAACCACGCGAAACCCGCCAACTGCACTGGCTCTGGCTTCTGTGTGTCTGCGGGGTGGGCGGTGGGTGCCCGGGCAGGGCCGGGCCGGGGGCTGGAGAGGGAGCAACCACAGCAAGCTGCAGCCAGCGACTGTCCCGCCACAGTACACAGGGCCTGGACGCCTCGCTTTACACCCCCCGCCCCCACCTCGCTGTGCTTGGCGTCGGGGAGATGCTACAAGCGGCTGTCCCAGATGTAGGAACACTTAGCCAACCACAGTCCTGGCCCCACACTAGGCCCTTGGGGCACAGAGGTGACTGGGCCTTGAGATTTGGGGAGGCTTGTCAATGACAGGCGCTGACACCGTCATTGGTGGCCCGGTCCACGGCTCCGGAGCCCGCTGGCACCTACCCACCACTCAGCCCAGGAGGCATGGCCTTGAGCACGGACGGCGTCTGGCCTGTGGGCCTACAGGCCGGGGTGCCCAGGGCTGTGCCAAACGCGGGTACACGATCTCTGCAGTCGTTTGTGACAAGTCTCAAACTTTTTAGGGATGAACGTCATCCTGATGGTACCTTCGTCCAGGGCCCTCCGTGCACTGAGTTTTTCTTCCAAATCACCCCTAGATGCCTAAATGATATCTTTAAAGTAACACAAGAGGTTTTATTTTATTAAAAAGTATAGCCCGCTTAGACACAAGACGACACATATAAAGAGTTTACCTTTCTGGTCCCGCGGAGGGGATGCTGCTCGCCTTATTCTCACGGTCCGGATCTGTGTGGTTTCGGTTCTTGGCGTGTTCCTCATACCTGGGACTCCTCGTCTGTATTCTTTTTGCTTTTCCTCTTTTGTACCTGTCGCTCAGGTACCCTTAAAGTCAGAGCCCCTGATTCATGCCGTTTGTAAGTACGCGTGCAGTATGGCCACCACCATTACTTCCTAGCTGTTATTTTCCAAGTCTTGG
>NW_024349804.1:13016976-13027076 GCF_902729225.1 Pteropus medius | reverse complement strand
AAACAGAGAGAGACAGAGAGAGAGGAGAGAGAGAGAGAGAGAGAAACCTTCTCTGACAGCCAAAGCCCCCGAATAAAGGATTTCCATGTACCCGGCCTAATACCCGATGTGGCTCTTGGTGACGTAGCCATGGTGTCCCGCCTTCCCACAGTAGAACACAAGTGCCCCGGGAGTGAGTGACGCCTCGCGTATGGCCCTGAGACAGTCATGCACTTCTCAGGGAGGGAAGGGTGGGACACGAGGCGGATCTGCCAGGCCAGCAGTGTCCCGCAGCGAAGGCCGGCCAGGCCCCCGCTGAAAGGTGCCACGTGTGTCATCGGGTGTGGGTTAAGCTCTGGCGCCTGTCACACAGGGTTTGTAAAGGGGACCGGGAGGTTTAGGAAATGCTAGGAAGGTGTCACCCACATCCGTTTCCCAGTCCGCTGTGGAGCTGCATCTTCTCGTGTCCCTGTCCATGAGGCAGTGGTACCGGCCGCCTTCTGTCACATGCCCGCCTCTCACCGGCTGGCTGGGCCTGGAAAGGGGAAGCGTCAGCGCCGGATTCGCTGCCTTCCAATTGGCTGGCTGAGCCCGGGCAGCTGCAAACCGCCACGCGTATCAGCGATGTCCCATTGGACCCGGGGAAGCCTGGGGAAATAAAGGACGCTGAGTGATGGCTTGTGGCAGTGCACAGCGGCTGCTTAGAAACACGTGTCGTTGCTGACGGCGTGGGCCCCCTTCTGCCGACAGTGCATGGGGAAGGTGGCACTGGGTGTGGGCACGGAGCAGGGTGACGCCGTTGGGGCGGGGCTTGGTGTCAGCTTTGGCCCTCTGCTTGTTTGGGGGCACGTCTCAGGTGCCCGATGGCAGGGAGTTGCGTGAGAGCCAATACCTGCGCCAGTCAGGCTGAGGGGACCAACCAGCCAGTGGTCACAAGGCCACCTGCTGCCTATGGAGGGCGCCCAGAGGAGGCCCCGAGCACACCGCAGAGCTCAGGTGAGGCTCGCAGAGAAGGTGCTGCCCCAACCAAGTCTTGACAGGTGAGGAAGTACTTCTGGAGGCCAGTGAAGGGAAGGGAAGGGCATTCCAGGCCGGGGAACAGCAGGAGCAGATGCACGGAGGCCGGAGACGGCGTGGGCGTTTCCCCGAGCTTCGGCAGCGCTCGCGGCGGGAGCGTGTGGCCGAGGAAGGGCGCAGATGCTGGCAGCCGCTGCTCTGGCGCTAGGTGTTGCGTCTGCTCGGGCAGCTGTAGTGAAGGTCACAGATCAGGGCTAAAATGACAAGCATTTCTCGCGGCTCTGGAGGCTGGAAGTCCAAGACCAGGGTGCCAGCGTGCCCGGGTCCTGGTGAGTCCCGCCTCGCAGACGCCACCTTCTCGCCGCGTCCTCACATGGCAGGGAGGGATCATCACTCTCACCCCATTTTTTTACGGGGACACGAATCCCATGGTGAGGGCCCCACCCTTGTGACCGAATCACCTCCCAAGGGTCCCACCCCCAAACCCATCACACTCGGGATTAGGGGGGACACAGACATTCCGTCCACGGCAACCTCTCATCTTATTGCAATGACATGAAAGTCTCCCGAACTTTGGGTTTCGCCCTGCAAAGGCCCAGTCTGCACCATCACAGTGTCCCCTGGGCCGGGGCCGAAGCGTCGGCAGTCCCCGCTCCAGCCCCTAGGCCTCTCCCTGCGTCCCCCACCTCGGCAGACACCGTCGCGGAATTACCCAGACGGGAAAATGTGGAGAGTGGAACGTGGCACCGTAGTCGGTGACCCTGGGACACAGGTGTACTCTTAGCCTGTCCCAGGCAAACCGTGGCCACCCTGACCGCACTCCAGGCCCCTCCCACCTCTCACCTGGACTAACGCAACAGCTTCCCATCAACCTTTCTGTTCCTGTTCTCACCTCCATGCAGGTCATTTCCCGCCCGACAGCGAGAGCGATGCGTTGAAAGCCTCAGTGAGATCACACTGTGCTCCTGCCGGCCACCTCCTACGGCCCCCACTTGCTGCATGTCCCCCTCCCCACCAGGGGCCTTCGCCAGGGCCCACCCTTCCCTTCTGGGTTCGGCTCGAAGGACTCCAGGAAATTCCCATGCATACCTGCCTGTGTGCCAGCACATTCTTCTCTATCTGGTTATTAATAATTCTCCTCCACCAAACAGTAAACGCGAGAGGCTGACAGTTTTGTGACAGTGCTCTGTGCCCTGGGAATGTCGCTGGACTATTTGGTGGTGACACCGGCGCCCCCGTGGATGCCGGGCTTTCTCCAAAGCTTCTCGAGGCGTCGATGCTTCTAGAACAGCCCAGCCCGAGACCTCTGATGATGGACATGTGTATACCCACCGCACCAGCAGAATAGTAGCCACTAGCACCTGAAACGTGGCCGTGCAACTATGGAACTGAGTTTTACATTTTAATTAGTTTAAAGTCAAGTTTAAATGGCCAGTGTGGCTAGCAGCTGCAGATTAAGCAGTGTGGCTCTGCGTTAGAAACTCCTGCCCTGACCCGACTCCCTCAGGAGGCCCGGGGTCTGTCCTTCGGTCCAGCCGAGAGTGCTCATTTGGTGCCTGGTATATGAGGTCAATTTAGAGCACCCTTGCTGAGCACCAGTCTGCGCCCGGCCCTGCCCTGGGCCCCGGAGGCCTGCATGGCACAGCACCACCCTCCAGAGCTCATGTCTGCCACCCGAGCCTCAGTTGCCCCAGGTTCTAAGGATCTGCCCACGGCCACGTCCAGCTCAGTTCTGTACACCAACCTTAGTGTCTGCCAGCAGCAGCAACCTCCCTGAATCGTCCCCAGCCTGGGCTTGTGTCAGGAGCCCCGGGACGGATGGGCAGAAAGATGTCAGAGGTGGCAGACCTCCCTTCTAGACCCTTCTCTCAAGGGTAGCTGTGCATTCTACGCTACTTAAATCTCAGCCCAAAGCTTTAAGACTCACTGCAGCAGAGGAAGAGGGCCTGGCAAATCACACAGCACATCCTAGGGGTTGGCTCAGAAGTGACGGGCCCTTCGGCCAGAACTAGTCACATGACCGCACCCAACTGCAAGGGGGTCCGGGAAACACGGGCACCTACATGTCCGAGAAGGGGAGAAGGCCAGCGCTATTGCCGAGCAGTCCTGATTCTGCAGCCGAGGCTCACAGGTCTTCACGTCCCCATGTTCGACTCCCGGTGTCTTCGGTGGTTCTTTGTATGAATCGTTTGGAGGCCCCCAGCTGCTCTGGTTTACAGTCCCTCTGCGTTTCAGCCGCCCTCTGCCCAGTGATGGGACAAGGACGGCCCCTGAGTCGCTTGTAGAGTGGACTCCTGGGGCCCCTGTGCAATGGCTCTGTCCCCTCAGAGATGCTCCATTCTGAGCAGAGATCTCCCGCTAATCAGAACTCTCTCAGGAGCTGGACTTTGAGACACGCGAGGAGTGGGCGGGGAGGCGGGCACGCAGCCAGCGCTGTGAGCTCGCAGAGGCCGCGGGGTAAAGACGGGCTAGCGACGAGGTGGTCGGGGGAGCGGGAGGGCGAGGCACCGGGAGCACATCTGACACACCAAGTGGTAAAGGAGATCGGCGCCTCCCTGGTGGCCTCAGAGGCTGCCAGGCTGTTACTGAGCTGGATCTCACCAGTGATAGCAGCTCCCTTTCCTCAATGACCGCGTGAGATGAACTGATTAATTCAACAAACAGTTACTGAGTGCCTACTATGTGCCAGGCACTCCTTTGGGATCTCAAAACACAACAGTGAACAATAGATAAACATCTGGAATTTCTCTTCTTTTGGGGGTGGGAGAAGCAGACACAATACAGAAATACGCTCAGCGTAAAAGCAAGGTCTGGACAATGCATTTAAACCTTAAATTTTGAATCGAATAACAACTATTCAGCAAGCACTTGTTGTGGAGTCGGGCGTGTCGTGGGGCCAGTGGGGACTCACTGTGGCCCGAGAGAGACAGATCCAGAAACAGATCACGGTAGTGCAGGGTGAGACGGATGACAGTGTAGGGCAGGTCATCAGGCAGCGGTGGCACGGTGGAGGAACCAGGAGGCCATCCTCGGGCGCTGAGGCAGCTTCAGCATACACTCTCCCACTGAGTTCTCAGACAAATCCATGGTGGGCATTGTCCATATTTCACCGTTAAGGCTCCCGAGGCTCAGAGGAGTTAAGAGGTTTGCCAAGGTCACGCCAGTGTTAGAGCTGGGTCTGAAGACGTAATTGTTTTTACTCTCAAAATTACGCTTTCTCCAAGACACCACATTAACCCACTAGACCAGTGTTTGCAAGGCACCGAGAACAGCAAGAGTGTGCCAGGCTGGGGCCAGCTGGAAAGCGTTTCTTTCCCAATTTGCCATGTGCACGGAGGAGACTCAAGACAGCGCATGTAATTGGCGGTAGATTTTGGAGATGGATCGATAGGGTTTTGGGGTTTTTTTTTTTCCATTTCGACATTATAAGACGTATCCCATTTTCTTCTGACTTCTATTTTTATCTGGGAAGAATTCATCTGTAACTCTTTATTGTCATTCCCCCCCCAAATACGATGTTTGTTTTCTATGGCTGCTTTTAAGATTTCAAAAAGGAAATCATTGGTTTTCGGCAGCCATGGCGGCCTCTGAGATGCCCCACCAGTGACCTCTGCTTCTGGGTATTCCCACCCGAGTGAGGTCCCCTCCCCTCGAGCGTGGGCTGGATCTACTGACTTGCTTCTAACGGAAGACAGCAAAGTGCTGGAATGTCACTTCCGCTACTGGGTCACAAAAACCTGTGGCTTCCCTCTCAAGTGCTCTGCCACTCCTCTGAGAGAGCATCAGCTCCCGTGCTGTGCCCGAGGTAGGGTTCACATAGGAAACAACTGAGGGGCCCAACAGCCAAATGGCCTTGGAACTGTGGTCTGCAAACAGCTGCACGAGTGTCTAGCAACTGACCATCCCAGTTAACCCTTCACGTGAGTCCACAGCTCCAGCCGACAGTCGGACTGCAGCCTTGTAAGAGACCTTTAGCCGGAGGCACCTGGCTAAGCCGTGCTGGATTGCTGCCCCACGAAAACCGTGAGAGAATGCATGTGAATTGTCTTAAGCTGCTACACTGGGAGGCAATTTGTTACATAGCAGGAGATGACGAATGCGGCTGCCCTGTGGGCTTTCATTGCACTGGTGACAACACATCCTAACCTGGGCCCAGGTTTCGCACGGATGCTCAGTTGCCACAGGTGATCTTTGCTTCCTCGAGGCCCCAGAATCTAGGAAGAACCGCATCAAAGTATCGTGGAAATGCAGCTTACCTTGGCATATAAACAGCTCGTAATTCATTTTTTTCCTCAAGAGAAATGTTACTGGAAGAGTCTGGAAGAGGTCTCGGGTCATTAAGCCACCGACTTCCCCTTCGCAGTATTAAATGAGCTCAGGAATTTCCACAGAGTGTTGGTCTAACTCTTAGATCAATAAACCCTGATTTATTTTCCTATCAACAAACTCTCTACATCAGAAGGGCTGTGGTGGCAAAGAGAGACTGGACTTATTTTCTGAGGTTCTAAGAGGTCCTCGATTTTAGTGTCCTAAAGGGAAAAACATTCTACTAATCGGAGCTGTGAAACCATGCCTGGACTGGTTCACTGGGTGGCGAGTTTCTTCTTAGGAGATGTAAACCCAAACAAATATGATGACCACGGGTAACTTAATAAGTATCAGGCTGAGCTTACTAAATTATAAATGTTTGTTAAGGCCTATTTGCTTCAGTTAGGAATTCTGTAAGTAACAGAAAAATTAACTAACAGCGGCTTAAACAAATTAAGGATTTGTGTTTTTCTACTTGGTAGAGAATCTGGAGGTAGTTGATGGCTGGTCTTGATTCAGTGGCTCTTGCTTGTAAGATGGCTGCTACAGCTCCGGATATCACGTGTTATGTCCAAGGCAGTAATTCCTGGTGCGGAGAAAAAAAGCAGCATCAGCTGTGCCTATTCCGTTTCCCAGAGAGCAAAGTCTTCCTTGATTCTGGGTGTTGTGCAGCCAATCTTTAATTACTAGAATTCTGGGGGATGAGAATAAGGAAGCAAATCTTGATTGGCAGCAGTCGCCCATTTCCAAGCTATAAATTCCCCCACCGCATCCGATTTCAAGCTGCCGGCATAGTGTTGCCAGCTGCACGCATGGGAAGAGATGCCAGGAGCACACCAGTATATAGTGTTTCTTGCATACAGTAGCTGTAAAGTCCTTAACAGATAATTGTAAACTGTAGTAAGATAATTTGGAAGTAATGAATTTCGGGTATTATCTTTATTTTTAATATAATTTTAATTGTAAGTTTATAGAACTTAATTGTTAAGTAACGACTATGTTTAACAACTGACTTGCAAAATTCCTGCTCAGTGGACACTCGACTCTCTTGGTCTGGTCCAGAGTGCCTCCAGGACACCACTGCGAGAAGCATTCTAGCCAACTTTCGCTATATCTCACTGGCCAGGGCAATGTCACGTGGCCGCTTCGGGCTATAAGGGAAGCTAGGAAGGCAAGAAGCTATTCGAGTCTGTCTAATGCAACATGGCCTGGGAGAAGGGGGCTGTGCGAGCCAACCAGCTGACCGGCCGGCTTACCATGGACCAATCGCCTAGAACGAAACTGTGCCGAGCATTTGAAGCACAGTGATGAGCAAGACACTCCACGTTTGTCCCTGTGGGGCTTTCACACTAGTGGCAAGAGAGAGATTTTAAACAAGTTATGACTGTGATGACTGCCAGAAAGAGGTCCGGGGCACTACGAATGTGTTATTGTTTTCATTCTCTATGGTTTCATGACAAATAACCACAAATGTAGCAGCTGAAAACACGCATTTCTTAACTCGGTTCCTGTGAGTCGGAGTTAGGTGCACGTTAGGTGGGTCCTGTGCTCGGGGCGTACAAGACTTGGCATTTCAGCAGCCTGCGTCATCACCTGGAGCCTTGAGTAGGGAGGAATCCACTTCCGAGCTCATTCGGGTTGGTGCAAGAATTCATTTCATGGGCCTCCGTGACCAGGGGCCCAGCTTTTTGCAGGCTGTGGGCCGGAGGCTGTCCTCAGGTCCTACAGACCATCTGCCAGGTGGGCTTCTCCTGTGGCCCCCACAGCATGGCAGGCGACCTCTTCAAAGTCTATAAATAGAACCTCCCCCTCTAGTCTGTTAGGACGAATTCTTATGTAGTATAACCTGACCGTGGAGTGACACCCCATCACCTCTGCCACATTGCATTGGCTAGAAGCTGTCACAGGTTCGGCCTACACTCAGGCGAGGGGCATCATACAAGGGCGTGACTCACTAGGGTTCCTCTTAGGGTGTGTCTGCCCCAGCTGTACTTGGTGCTGGTGGCTACAAGCCTTCTTGGGGAAGGTGGCATTTAGGGTGAGACTTGAAGGGTCAATAGGAGTTGGCTGGGCACAGGGAGAAAAATGAGTCAGGCAGAGGGCAGCACACGCAAAGGTCTGAAGCCTGGAGTGACCTCCTCGTGGTGACTTTACTCTCTGAGATTCTGTCTTCCTGACCTCTGAGTATATCCCCAAACCACGCTGGGCCCCTGGCTGGAGAGGGGTAGGGAAGCCTCTTAAGTTCATGCAGGAATTTGTTTCGGAAATCACATTGGAAGCCAGCCTTTCAGTGGTGTGTGCGAGTGTGTGTGTATGTGTGTGCAGGGAGATGGGGATGGGGTCTACCCCAGCCACTGTCGAGACCCTGTGCATCCGCCCATCCATTCCGCCAGCTTTCCCTGGGTGCCTGCAGGGCGCCTGGCCCTGTTCTGCCTGATTAAATGAATGAGTCCTAGAGAGGTCATACTTCATTGGGGGTTGGGGGGATCGCTCAGACAGAAAGCTCCAGCTGGTGCTGTAACCGAGGGGGCAATGAGTGCCCAGGGGATGCAGAGAAGGCCTGGGGGGTGGGGGTAGGGGGCAGGGAAAGAGCCCTCGGGGCGGGTTTCGGACTTTAACCTGAGCAGCCGTGGAGGGAAAAGCCATTTGCTCAGAAAGAGGAGACAGGTCGAGCAGATTGGAGGCACTGAATGAAGCGCTTTGTTTTGGCCCTGAGAGGTTTGAGATGCCTCCTGGGCGTCCAGCTGGGGATCTGGAGAGTTTGGACTGGGGACAAGAATCTGGCAGTCGCCACAGTATGCGGGGCTTAAAGCCAGGGAGAGCGTGAGATCTGGGTAAGAGGGTCCGTGACAAATGGTAGGGCATCTGGCAGAGCCGTGGGCCACCCTAACACCCCGAAACGTAAAACCTAGGCGGTGAAAGAGGTCATCTTGAGACTCCCAAGGAGCACCTGGCGAGATAGGGAAAACCCAATGCCGGGCCACAGAATGCCAAACGATCGAATGCGAGGAAGAGTTTCAAAGATGGTGGGTGGCGCTTGGACATATATGAGGGTGACAGATGGGGAAAGGTGGGAATTTCAGGTGGCAAATAGCAGAACCACCAAAGCTCTGAGGCAGGAAAGGGTGACAGCTCTGCTCCCAGACACTTTTTCATGCGCTGAAGTGACCGCGAGAAATCTGTGGTCCTGCTTGAAGGAGCCCCTTCAGGGGGGGCCGCGCTTGCCTCCACTCCACTCCTAATCGCGCATTCTGCAGGCTGTGAAAATGTGTGTGAATGAATAAAAGAGGAACGAGTGACTGAGACCGTGTGATTCTGGCGGCAGGTGATCTCGCCGCTTGGGCCTCAGTCTCCCTTTCCGTACAGCAGGCCAGCCCTACAAACTTGGGTTTGGGGTTTGGGGTGAGCACCGCCTGCTGAGCGAATTCCAAGGGGAAATGGGCTCGACCTCACGGGAATGCGCCAGATGGGGCTACGGATGGTGCAGCCCCGCAGCCCCGCCCCGGCAGCCCCGCCCCACCTCCCTTTGTTTCTCCGCGCCCCGCCCCCTCGGCGCAGCTCCCTCCCCATTGGTCGGGGGGCGGGCCCCGGGCGCGGGCGCCGCCGGGGGCGGGGCGGAGGGGCGCGGGCGGGGCAAGTGCGCCTGCGCGGTGCCGGAGTCCTGCCGCAGCCCCGCGCCGGCTGCTGCTCGTCGGGGCGCGAGCCGAGCCTGCGACGCGGACGGGCCGAGGCGGCCCCGCCCCGGGGCTCCATTGTTGTGGCGGCCGCGGCTGTGCCGGCTGCTCCTCTACTCTCCACTCCACTCGGCCTGGGTGCCGCGGGCACCGAGCGAGCGTTGCGGAGGCGGCGGCCTGAGGTGAGGCGCCGGGCGGGGGTCCCCGGCGGGCGGGGGTCGCAGGTCTGAGCGTGGCGCCGCGGGGTCGCTGCTCCAGGTGGCGGCCGCCTCCCTGAGCGACAGCGGGACGCGGACCGGGACTGCCCCGGCCGTCGCGCGCCGGGGCGTTGTTTCGGCCTCGGGGTGGCACCGAGGGGACTCCACGCCTGCTGCCACCCGCGCGGCCCCGGCCGCCCTGACATTGGGGGCACTGCCTCGGGCCCGGTCCCCGTGCTGTGGCTGGTTCACGGTGGTCCGCGTGTGTCACCGAGAACAGGTCGGCGTGGTCCCTTGCGCGTGGGCAGTCCCGGACATCCCGCGAGTGGGAGACTGTCCCTGCCCCTCCCATGTGTGATTGGTTCTCTGCCCCCTCGAGGGTCACTGCGTGGACCCTCGATCGTGGGGGCCCTTTCTCAGCTCCCCACGACTGGTTCGCTGTGCGGGAGTCGCGGACGGCGGCGCTGCGTGGACCCACACGGGTGGCGCCCACGCCACCCTGCGAGTCGGGGGCGTCCACGCGGCGGTCGGGGTGTGAGCCGGCGCGCCCCCTCCCCGCGTGTGCGTGTACCCGCGCGTGCGCGCGCCCGCGTGTCGGTTGCCGCGTGAGGGTCGTGGCGCCCCTCGGGGCGTAGCGGGCTGTGCGCGGGCGCGCAGTTGGCCCGGACGGGACCGCCGACCCGCTCCTTTATTTATTGTCTCTTCTGCCAAGTGAGCAGAAGCGGGGAGCGGGGCCGCACTTCCCCCGGAACCCGCCTCTCCCCGGCCCCGTCCCCGTCCCCGGGGAGCGCGGGGCTGTCACCGCGCCCGGGGACCGCGCGTCAGGCCGCCGCGTTTCCTGCTCCAGGGCGACGCTCGCCCGGCGGGAGCCGCGTCTGATTGGAGGGAGCCGAGCCCCTCTGCCCTGCGCTTCTTGATTTCTTCC
>NW_024349804.1:12996034-13016965 GCF_902729225.1 Pteropus medius | reverse complement strand
GTTAGGAATTCTGTAAGTAACAGAAAAATTAACTAACAGCGGCTTAAACAAATTAAGGATTTGTGTTTTTCTACTTGGTAGAGAATCTGGAGGTAGTTGATGGCTGGTCTTGATTCAGTGGCTCTTGCTTGTAAGATGGCTGCTACAGCTCCGGATATCACGTGTTATGTCCAAGGCAGTAATTCCTGGTGCAGAGAAAAAAAGCAGCATCAGCTGTGCCTATTCCATTTCCCAGAGAGCAAAGTCTTAAATGAGGTCAGGAATTTTCACAGAGTGTTGTGCAGCCAATCTTTAATTACTAGAATTCTGGGGGATGAGAATAAGGAAGCAAATCTTGATTGGCAGCAGTCGCCCATTTCCAAGCTATAAATTCACCCACCACATCCGATTTCAAGCTGCCGGCATAGCGTTGCCAGCTGCACACATGGGAAGAGATGCCAGGAGCACACCAGTATATAATGTTTCTTGCATACAGTAGCTGTAAAGTCCTTAACAGATAATTGTAAACTGTAGTAAGATAATTTGGAAGTAATGAATTTCGGGTATTATCTTTATTTTTAATATAATTTTAATTGTAAGTTTATAGAACTTAATTGTTAAGTAACGACTATGTTTAACAACTGACTTGCAAAATTCCTGCTCAGTGGACACTCGACTCTCTTGGTCTGGTCCAGAGTGCCTCCAGGACACCACTGCGAGAAGCATTTTAGCCAACTTTCGCTATATCTCACTGGCCAGGGCAATGTCACGTGGCCGCTTCAGGCTATAAGGGAAGCTGGGAAGGCCAGAAGCTATTCGAGTCTGTCTAATGCAACATGGCCTGGGAGAAGGGGGCTGTGCGAGCCAACCAGCTGACCGGCCTTCTTACCATGGACCAATCGCCTAGAACGAAACTGTGCCGAGCATTTGAAGCACAGTGATGAGCAAGACACTCCACGTTTGTCCCCGTGGGGCTTTCACACTAGTGGCAAGAGAGAGATTTTAAACAAGTTATGACTGTGATGACTGCCAGAAAGAGGTCCGGGGCACTACGAATGTGTGAAATGCAGTGGGGACCTAGGTTATTGTTTTCATTCTCTATGGTTTCATGACAAATAACCACAAATGTAGCAGCTGAAAACACGCATTTCTTAACTCGGTTCCTGTGAGTCGGAGTTAGGTGCACGTTAGGTGGGTCCTGTGCTCGGGGCGTACAAGACTTGGCATTTCAGCAGCCTGCGTCATCACCTGAAGCCTTGAGTAGGGAGGAATCCACTTCTGAGCTCATTCGGGTTGGTGCAAGAATTCATTTCATGGGCCTCCGTGACCAGGGGCCCAGCTTTTTGCTGGTTGTGGGCCGGAGCCTGTCCTCAGGTCCTACAGACCATCCGCCAGGTGGGCTTCTCCTGTGGCCCCCACAGCATGGCAGGCGACCTCTTCAAAGTCTATAAATAGAACCTCCCCCTCTAGTCTGTTAGGACGAATTCTTATGTAGTATAACCTGACCGTGGAGTGACACCCCATCACCTCTGCCACATTGCATTGGCTAGAAGCTGTCACAGGTTCGGCCTACACTCAGGCGAGGGGCATCATACAAGGGCGTGACTCACTAGGGTTCCTCTTAGGGTGTGTCTGCCCCAGCTGTACTTGGTGCTGGTGGCTACAAGCCTTCTTGGGGAAGGTGGCATTTAGGGTGAGACTTGAAGGGTCAATAGGAGTTGGCTGGGCACAGGGAGAAAAATGAGTCAGGCAGAGGGCAGCACACGCAAAGGTCTGAAGCCTGGAGTGACCTCCTCGTGGTGACTTTATTCTCTGAGATTCTGTCTTCCTGACCTCTGAGTATATCCCCAAACCACGCTGGGCCCCTGGCTGGAGAGGGGTAGGGAAGCCTCTTAAATTCATGCAGGAATTTGTTTCGGAAATCACATTGGAAGCCAGCCTTTCAGTGGTGTGTGCGAGTGTGTGTGTATGTGTGTGCAGGGAGATGGGGATGGGGTCTGCCCCAGCCACTGTCGAGACCCTGTGCATCCGCCCATCCATTCCGCCAGCTTTCCCTGGGTGCCTGCAGGGCGCCTGGCCCTGTTCTGCCTGATTAAATGAATGAGTCCTAGAGAGGTCATACTTCATTGGGGGTTGGGGGGATCGCTCAGACAGAAAGCTCCAGCTGGGAAAGGTAACTTAGGAAGCAATGAGGCTCAGGATGGAAGAGAAGGCTCAGCGGGGTAGGGGGCAGGGAAAGAGCCCTCGGGGCGGGTTTCGGACTTTAACCTGAGCAGCCGTGGAGGGAAAAGCCATTTGCTCAGAAAGAGGAGACGGGTCGAGCAGATTGGAGGCACTGAATGAAGCGCTTCGTTTTGGCCCTGAGAGGTTTGAGATGCCTCCTGGGCGTCCAGCTGGGGATCTGGAGAGTTTGGACTGGGGACAAGAATCTGGCAGTCGCCACAGTATGCGGGGCTTAAAGCCAGGGAGAGCGTGAGATCTGGGTAAGAGGGTCCGTGACAAATGGTAGGGCATCTGGCAGAGCCGTGGGCCACCCTAACACCCCGAAACGTAAAACCTGGGCGGTGAAAGAGGTCATCTTGAGAATCCCAAGGAGCACCTGGCGAGGTAGGGAAAACCCAACGCTGGGCCACAGAATGCCAAACGATCGAATGCGAGGAAGAGTTTCAAAGATGGTGGGTGGCGCTTGGACATATATGAGGGTGACAGATGGGGAAAGGTGGGAATTTCAGGTGGCAAATAGCAGAACCACCTTTCCTTCTGAGGCAGGAAAGGGTGACAGCTCTGCTCCCAGACACTTTTTCATGCGCTGAAGTGACCGCGAGAAATCTGTGGTCCTGCTTGAAGGAGCCCCTTCAGGGAGGGCCGCGCTTGCCTCCACTCCACTCCTAATCGCGCATTCTGCAGGCTGTGAAAATGTGTGTGAATGAATAAAAGAGGAACGAGTGACTGAGACCGTGTGATTCTGGCGGCAGGTGATCTCGCCGCTTGGGCCTCAGTCTCCCTTTCCGTACAGCGGGCCAGCCCTACAAACTTGGGTTCGGGGTTTGGGGTGAGCACCGCCTGCCGAGCGGATTCCAAGGGGAAATGGGCTCGACCTCGCGGGAATGCGCCAGATGGGGCTACGGATGGTGCAGCCCCTCAGCCCCGCCCCGGCAGCCCCGCCCCACCTCCCTTTGTTTCTCCGCGCCCCGCCCCCTCGGCGCAGCTCCCTCCCCATTGGTCGGGGGGCGGGCCCCGGGCGCGGGCGCCGCCGGGGGCGGGGCGGAGGGGCGCGGGCGGGGCAAGTGCGCCTGCGCGGTGCCGGAGTCCTGCCGCAGCCGCGCGCCGGCTGCTGCTCGTCGGGGCGCGAGCCGAGCCTGCGACGCGGACGGGCCGAGGCGGCCCCGCCCCGGGGCTCCATTGTTGTGGCGGCCGCGGCTGTGCCGGCTGCTCCGCTCCTCTCCACTCCACTCGGCCTGGGCGCCGCGGGCACCGAGCGAGCGTTGCGGCGGCGGCGGCCTGAGGTGAGGCGCCGGGCGGGGGTCCCCGGCGGGCGGGGGTCGCAGGTCTGAGCGTGGCGCCGCGGGGTCGCTGCTCCAGGTGGCGGCCGCCTCCCTGAGCGACAGCGGGACGCGGACCGGGACTGCCCCGGCCGTTTCGGCCTCGGGGTGGCACCGAGGGGACTCCACGCCTGCTGCCACCCGCGCGGCCCCGGCCGCCCTGACATCGGGGGCACTGCCTCGGGCCCGGTCCCCGTGCTGTGGCTGGTTCACGGTGGTCCGCGTGTGTCACCGAGAGCAGGTCGGCGTGGTCCCTTGCGCGTGGGCAGTCCCGGACATACCGCGAGTGGGAGACTGTCCCTGCCCCTCCCATGTGTGATTGGTTCTCTGCCCCCTCGAGGGTCACTGCGTGGACCCTCGATCGTGGGGGCCCTTTCTCAGCTCCCCACGACTGGTTCGCTGTGCGGGAGTCGCGGACGGTGGCGCTGCGTGGACCCACACGGGTGGCGCCCACGCCACCCTGCGAGTCGGGGGCGTCCACGCGGCGGTCGGGGTGTGAGCCGGCGCGCCCCCTCCCCGCGTGTGCGTGTACCCGCGCGTGCGCGCGCCCGCGTGTCGGTTGCCGCGTGAGGGTCGTGGCGCCCCTCGGGGCGTAGCGGGCTGTGCGCGGGCGCGCAGTTGGCCCGGACGGGACCGCCGACCCGCTCCTTTATTTATTGTCTCTTCTGCCAAGTGAGCAGAATCGGGGAGCGGGGCCGCACTTCCCCGGGAACCCGCCTCTCCCCGGCCCCGTCCCCGTCCCCGGGGAGCGCGGGGCTGTCACCGCGCCCGGGGACCGCGCGTCAGGCCGCCGCGTTTCCTGCTCCAGGGCGACGCTCGTCCGGCGGGAGCCGCGTCTGATTGGAGGGAGCCGAGCCCCTCTGCCCTGCGCTTCTTGATTTCTTCCGTTAGGACTGGGAAGAAAAAAAACCTGGAAAGCCAGATTTAACTTTGCAGCGCTCAGCGCCTGCGGAGTGGAGGAAACTCGCCTAGGAATTCGGCGGGCTGGAAAATGCGTTTGAAGGAGGAAGATCCACCCCCACGGAATGAGGCCAAGGCAGTTAGAGGTCAGGTCTGCGAAGGGGTGGAGGGGATAGCGAGAGCCAGGTGGTGGCCGGGAAACTCCCGCCCCATGTCGAGGCCTGACCCTCCCCGCCGGCCCTGTGTCTCTCAGCCACTTAAATAAAGTGGACTGGTCCCCTTACCCTCTCATCAGACTTTTCAAAGCACTTATTATGGCCCAGGGAAGAGTCTCTTCCCTGAAGGATGCAAAGTCAAAGACAGGCTTTGCCTTCTGGGAGCGCTCCGGTCCAAGACAGAGGACTGGGCCGTGGGCACAAGTAGCTCTGATAGCCGAGTTCTTTGTGAACAAGATGGTGTATGTAACGGGAATAGAAGATGGAAATGTACTAACCTCCGCTGCCCCTGCTGTGAAGTCCAAACTTGGCACGCAGGCCTTTCATAGTTCCCCTCTGTGCCTGGAACTCTTCCTGTCCGCTCCCCTCCCCGCTCCAGTCACTCCACTTCTGCTTACCCATTATTAGGGTCTCTATTCAGGTGGCACCTTCTCTCTGAAGCCATTCCTGAAATCCTATGTTCTGCCCTCTGAGAGCTGTGGTCTTTAAGGACAGATGCTTAGCGGTAGTACAGCTCAGCAGATGCTCCCACAGGGGTGGGCAGCCTGTGCCCAGAGCCAGGGAGAGGCGCATCTTCGTGAGAGCTCCTTTTTCTTTATGGCACATCCAAGCAGTTCACGTGGGTGTGGTTTAGAATCTGCAATTCCTCAACTCTCCAAAGGGTTTTTAGATTAACATTCACTATTACTTCTAGTGTTTGTTCCACGGTGTGGAGTCCTGATTAAAATTTATTGGGTCTAAGTCTGGCTCTGGAATTAAGCTGCTCTTTGTTCCTGCAAAGCCACCCCTTCTGGCCTCGTTTCCTCACCTTCGAGGGTCTTAAACTAGGTAAGAACCTGTCAGCCTTAAACCTTTACTTCTGTCAGCCAAATATAGCAAAGTTCTCTTAGTGGCTGTGGTCTTTTCAATAATGGGGATCTTTGAAAATGTGGATTCTGAAGTGGAAGTCCTTTTTTCTTTTCTTTTCAAAAGATTTATCGTCATGGGTGTGTGCTTTGTCTCGTGTTAAAGACCAGAGTCTGTGATGGAAGCTTAAGCAGCTTTTTGATATTGTCTTGCATAGTCTTCGTAATTACATTTTACTCGCAACATCTGTACTATAGCAAATCGATTTGATGTTTCCTCGATGAAGTGTTGGTTGCAGAACTCTTCAGAGGAGCATTTCACTGATCTTTTGAGTGTCGGATGAAGTCTGCCAACTGTAGGCTTCTGTATTTCCCAGTCTCTAACGGATTTTAATTTGGGGAGTCTGAGATAAATGAGATTTGGGGAGTGCCTTGAGTAGGTGTATGGGGTTTTATGTAATGGTTGAAAACATAGTTTAAAATGATTACTTCCAAAAAATGGCATCATATGTTAAATGGCCTCAAAGGAAGCTCCAATTGTAAGGAATGTGGGACTTAACCCCTTAAAATATTAATCTCCCTTCCAATTTATGTTTGGTAACATGGGAATTTGGTGTGCTAGATTTTCCTAAAGCCGCACGTCTGTCTCTGCTCTTCTTACTTGGTTGATGACAGGGATTAAAAATAGATGGTAGCTGTTTGGTCAAGTAGTGATGCCACTGAATTACAATTTTCACTTAAATCAGTGGGGTCTTGTCTTAATTTAAAAAAGCACATGGAGCATGTCACAAAGCACTTATTTTAGGAGAGGTCTTTAGAAACAACTAGATTTTCTTCATGGTTTTCTTAGATTGTACTGCTACGATGTTTCACTGAAGCTTAACCAGTTAATGCTCGTTCTGCATCGAGAGTATACTTCATTTGTAGCAGGCCTGGTTTTTACATGGATTAAATGAAAAGTCTTTTGTAGAAGCAAGTGTCAAGTGTCAGGATGGAGAAGGTAGAGTTCAAACTCTGCATTTCAAAGTCGTTGTCGCTCGCCCTTTGCTGAAGGAAGAGAGTAAGCCTTACTTTTCCCCAGGGTCCAAACAGAGCTTACCTTACCCCACTTTAAAGAACTGATGATGGCTTTTTTCGAGATTATGATATTCTATAAAACACTTTTTTCTCTTTAGGTATTATATGCCTGGAACGGGGAGTTCAGAGATAAATTTTTCTTAGACTGTAGGTCTTTGTGTTGCTCTCCCCCCAGCCTGTCCCACATCACCTATTAAATGGTTTTTTTCTTTTCCATTTTACAGTCCTTACTGCATAAGTGTCTGTTATTGGTAAGCTACCTCTAAATCTCTTTGGATGTTGACAGGATGTAAATAAAAATTACGTTTTAAAGATAACTTCAGTTCTTTGGACAGGAGGCTTGAGTTAGACACTCGGGCCTGCTAAGGCTTTTAAGTCCACGTACCTCTCTGAACGTCATTTCCCTCACCGGTAAGGTGGAATTAATTGTTAGTAATGCCTCTTCTACCTAGCCCAGGAGATAGTTTTGAGGATAAAATGCAATCGTGAACGTAGTGGGATTTCATAAGTTGTAAAATATTATGTTGCCAAGGATTAAAAAAAAAAGACTTCATTACGAATTGAATGACTCTAGATTTTTCTTTAAAATCCCAAATGTTTAATATACAGATGATCTTTGGAGGTGTGTTAAGCCACTTCATTTAGGATTGTTTTCTCACTTTAATTGTCCAGTATTGTTTGATATTTTAGTATTTGGGGAAACATCAAATTCAAGTTTCGGTTACCGTCAGTCTTTTCCAAGCAAGACTACTGAATGTGCCCAGTTCAGCCTGTAACAGCCTCTCCAGCGACAGACGCCCCACGGACCTTCACTTAATGAAGTATATTTTCTTGACGTTTCAGTCCCTAAATGACCTGTCTCAAGGTTGGGAAAAGCCGTAGACCGTCTGAGGTCAAGGTCGACAAAGCCTTCAGCAGTTCACATTGGAAGTACCGGGCAGGCAGCCGGCGTCCCCGTGAACCCGCCTTCAGCACCGCTCGGGAACTGAGCAGAGTGTGGGCCGGTGCGGGCCGGGCGGTCCTGCTTTTCTCTTCTCTCCCTCCCTCCCCTCCCTTTCTTCCTCGCCACCAAATGCTAGGAGCCCCTGGTCCCCCAGGCATTGGCAGCGGGAGGAATGCAGAGGTTAATGAAACATGGCGCTGGTCCTCAGAGAGTTTCCGTTCTGTGCACAGATGTTAAGTGACGCTGTCGCATAGTTCACAAGCCTTTGTGTAGTTTCCCTGTGATGTAACCCCTTACTGTGCTCAGTGTGGAGATGCAGAGCTGGGACGCAGTCACAGGTGTGAAGAGCCGGGGCTCGCGGTGCAGGGGGCGAAGCAGACCCGGATGCAGTTTCAGCGCTGTGTCATAGGTGCCACCACAGGGGCGTCTGGGGGCCGCGCTGGTGCCCACAGTGCAGCGTTTATTCTCCTGCAAGCTGCTTAGAGTTCATCAGGCGAGGCAGGTATTGGTGGGTATGTAAGTTACAAGAGGACAAGTGAATTACCTGAGACCTAAAACGTGGAGGTCTTCTGGGCAATTTATAATTCCCCAAATGGGCATTTATCAGCATGAGTCTGTTGTTTCAGATGCAACATGGCCATCCTGCCTTTGGACTTAAGGAAGTCAGCTGACTCTTGTTGAATATAGACTATGTGACAGACACTCCACTGGGTATTTTCACATATGTCACTGTGTGAGTTTCCTCTTGCTGCTGTCACAAATTGCCACAAACTTAGTGGCTTAAAACAACCCGGCTCATTTCCTTCCTTGCTGGCTGTCAGCTCCGAGGCCGCCCTCAGCTCCTAGAGCCTCCTGATCCTTGCACGTAACCCCGATCCTAGGCCCAGCAGGGACCCTCGAGCCCCACTCCGCAGTCTCACTCCTCCTCTGTGTCCCTCTGCCACTTGGGGAAAGTTCTGTGCCGTTACGGCTCGTTTGACTAGATTGGGCCCACCTAGATTATCCAGGATGACCTCCCTACTTGAAGTCCGTAGGAAAGTCCCTTTGTTATGTAACGTGACATAGTCATAGGTTCCAGGGGATAGGGCACGGACTTTTTTGGGGGCCGATTTCTGCCGGCCACAGTATGACAACATCCAGTGAAGTCGTTATTACCCTCGGTTCACAAGTAAACACACCAAGGCACCGGAATTTTACACGAATTGACAGCACCCTTAAGATTTTTATTAAACAGCAAAACTGTTCCTCTGAGTCGTCGAACTGATGGTGCGGTTTTTAGCAGCGGGTTAGGTCGGTCAGAAGCAGAACTAAATTTTGTGTCTTGGAGTGTTTAAGGGGTCTGCTCTGATTACAGAAGTTTTGCCAAGAAGTCATTAGAGTAATTCCTGTATCAGAAAAAACACCCACGCGGGGAATTTGGGACCTTGCGTTTTCAGGGTTTATGTGAAGGACGCTTTCTTCACGGGGCGAGGAGTGCATGAGTCCATGTCCGTTTCTAGAATGGAAACAGCTGAGTCAACCCGACAGGGACTCACATTCCTGAGTTTTAGAGAATCTGTTTCAAGGCCGAAGCGAAGCCAATAAACGAAGTCTGGCCCTCCAGTGGTCGCTGGGGATGAGGTGCAGCCCTGTGGTCAAGGAGGTGACTGGTGATGGTCACCAACTATTTAAGACCGAGCGTGGCCTCATTTGACCATGTAGGTGTTTTACATAGTTTTCCACTAGGATTTTTTCCTTTACAGTGAATGACAAGCTCTGATTGGAAGTAAACTTCCTGTAAGAAACCAGAATCTCTAATTCTAAGGCTTTAGGAGTTCACGAACTGCTTGAAATCCTGTGCCAAAATTTTGTGCATCTGCGCCTACGTGTGTGTTTCCTGAGGAGGGGGGTTATAGCTTTCCATACATTTTTAGGGGGGTTGGATTCCAAAAAGTTTAAGAACACTACCAGTTAATAGGATATTCATGTTGGTCAAGTATCAGATTTTGTTTAAAAGTTAAATACCCAGTTTCAACCAAGTTATACAGCCACATAGTTTTAAGAGTCAAAAGTTCTACAGAGCTGAGAACAACAACAGAAAAAAGCAGTCACCGACCCGCCCTTTTCTCCACCCTGATTCCTGCTCCCCGGAGGCCCCCTTAATGTTTTAGCTATTTCTTCCAGATTTTGTCTGCGAGAGACACCCTACTATGAAGAAGATGAGTTAGGCCATTTATCCCACCCCCTCCTCCCCCCGCCCACTCTCCCCTCATCCTCTCGGGATGCTCATGGCAAAGATTTGGGATATAAACTCAGCAGCACGTACGCTACGGAACCGTTATTCACTAGGATGTTTAGTCTCGTTGTACTTCCTCTCTCGCATTTTGTCCATGAGTCGATCATCTTGCTCAGTTTGCTCAGTTTTCGCCGTATCTGATTTCTCCATCCATGCCACACACATTCGTACACGTCGGGGAAGCACCCACTTTACCCTTCTCAGGGTAAGTCTTCTGAACGTCTCGTTCTGCCTGCTTTTCCTCTAGACTGGCTGCCTTCTGGACCTGCCCTCTGCCCTCCCAGAGCTCTCCCGTCACCATGAGGCCGCCTCTCCCCGCCCTCCTGGGCAAGGTGCCTTCCTCTTAGGTTTTCTCTCTTATTCTGGTTAAGTATGTTCACCAGTAGCTTTTGAAGAAATGATGATTTTTTCGAGCTCTTGTATAATGTCGGAATATCTTACCCTCTAATTGATAGTTGGGCTGAGTATAGAATTCTGGGTTAGAAATCATTTTTCTGCAGAATTTTGAAGATACTGCTCGAAAAGCTGGTTTACATCCTTCCTTCTCTAGAAGTTAAGCGTGTATTCCAAACATTGTTGCGTGCATTATAAATACAGTGTTCGTGTGTGTATATATTCAGTAGCTAACA
The DNA here is from genome assembly GCF_902729225.1 of Pteropus medius. Taxonomy (NCBI): domain Eukaryota; kingdom Metazoa; phylum Chordata; class Mammalia; order Chiroptera; family Pteropodidae; genus Pteropus; species Pteropus medius. The sequence continues at coordinate 13,006,560 of NW_024349804.1, read as the reverse complement.
TTTATTCACTTAGCCAGCACTTTCCTATTGAACTCTCCCTGCACGCCAACTCATTTAATTTTTAGAGCAACCCCATTATTGTGACCATTTTATGGCGAGGAAACTGAGGCACAGGGAGATTGGGGGTCTTGTCCAACGTCGCACAGCCAGGAAGTGTGGGAATCAGGGTAGACAAATGGGCAGTCTGGCACCAGAGCTCTCCACGGTTATTCTGGGTTGCCTGTTGGACAGGTGTCGGTGGCTGGCGAACCTCGCCTCCCGCAGGAGTTCACTGACTGTTTTTCAGAGTGGTGCATATATGAGTTTTCCGCACCTTCTTAAGCCTAAACCTAAGTCTGGGAGTCATCTCAGACCCTGCCTGGGACCTCTTGTGAACTGAACGGAGTGGGGGAGGGGGTGCTTCAGGCCAGTCTAGCTACTTGGAAGGCAGAAATAGGATTGAATAATTTTGCCAGAAGAAAAAGCACAAGTTGGCTGGGCTTGGGCTTCCGAGGGAAGAGGCTTGGCACAGCCTTGTGCCCTTGGCCATTTGGATGGGAAAGGAAGAAGAGAGAGCTTCACCAATGATGGGCGACCTAGCCAGAGTAGATGAGGAGCATTCGCTCCCCGGAGGCCAATAAGTGTACCTTTGTTTGTCCAGGCCTGTCAGCTCCTCGCCAGCCCAGATGTTCCCCAACAGCTGTTTGCTTTTTTTAATAGTTCAATGTGATTTATAGGTATATCTTTTCTTCTTCTAACAGTGTTAAAGATTAAAGTTTTATTTTTCATTCGGTGGAGAACTTAGATAGTGAGACAGTATACTTTGAACAGTGTTACAGATTAAAGTTCTGTTTTTGATTCTGAAGAGGATTTAAGAGTGAGGTAATATGGCACACCCAAGTCTGCTAAAAACAGAAGTATGGGGTAGTACAGGAAAGTCACTTCCCATTATAGATCATATGGCGGGAGCTGGAAGGGACCCATACCAAAGCTGGCACAGTGGAGACAAATCTTGTCTTTGGATAACGCTTCAGCCTTTCTCCCTGCGGGTGAGGTGGGGCTGGAGGAGGGCGGTCACTGCTGTCGAGTACCCAGTATTTGTCAGCTACGTTACATATAGTGTCCCACTTAATACAGTCTTATTATTAGGCAAGTATTGTTTTTATTAAAGATGAAGACAGAGGCTTCGAGATGTTAAAGTTGCTCACGGTCACATAATTACATGGAGAAGAATGAGATACTCGAACCCAGGGGTTTGACTTCAAGGCCCTTGACCTTTCCTTAACACTCGGCTATTTCCCTGAAGCTGAGGAGTGACTAAAGTCTAGTAAGCCGGTTTTGTGGGAAGAGGTCCTGTGGGAGTGATGGTCTCTCCAGACTTGGAACCTGCCCCACTGGACCTCTAAATTATGGACTTGACCATCTGGAGACAAGCCCCTGGTTTAAGACGTTTCTTTGTGGGTAGACAAAACCCAACCACATGAGAAAGGCAAAAGCTGTTTACTGAGAGTCTAAGGTTTGGCGGAGACCCCGAGGCAGACAGAGGGGTGGGGGAGCTTCCTCGTGGAGAAAAGGGGGATCAGGGGTGCCGTGACGGGGGCGAGGGGGCATGAGGAGGCTGGCTGACGCTTCTAGGCGTCGGGTGACCGGTCGGGGGAGCAGGTGAGGCTTTCTCAGTCGGTCCTGGGCGGGAAGTGGGGACAGAAGTTCGGGACGCTGTCAGTTATGGATCCAGTCCTGGCCGACTGTCCCAGAAGTCGTTCGGCTTCCTGGGCTGTCACTCAGCCGCGAGGCTGACCTCTCCTCTCACCAAGGGCCCTTTGCATCTTTCTCTTGATGGTCAAAATCTGAAATGACAAATTAATATGTTGGGTTTTTTTTTTTTTAAGATGTTCTGTGTCCCCTGAAAGAAGTTAGTCACACTGAAATTAGTCTATAAAGTGTTGGGCCATTACCGTCAAAGATTTAAACCAGGAAGCCTCCGACGATGTCACGTGAGCGCTACTGCATCTTCACGCATTGTTATGGAGATGTGTTTTAGCCGCAGCCCCCTTGTCATCCAGCGTGCGGTGGACCAGAAACCCTGCACCGGCCTCTTTTATGCGTTTCGCTTTGTCACCTGTGTTGCTACGAACATATTGATTGTGCGATTTGCTAACTGGAAGACTTTCGGAAATCTACTACTTGAGCCCACTGATTTTATAGAGAAACTGGGATGCACAGGAACGTTCTAGCTTTTTTTGATGGCAAAGCCAGGAATAAAATCCAGTGCTCTTTTTTTCTGGGGCGCGATTGAAGGAAAGGCTAAACGTGTGGTCTGAAGTGAAATCTTTTTTGATAAATGATTTTTATTTTTCTCTTCTGACTCTCGTTATCACAGAAAGTTAAAACTGGCCTTTTGGACTGATTTTTGTAACATAGAGTGCCTTTGCTCCTTCTCATTCAGCCGCTGTTTCGACATAGGTGAAAGGTCAGAGTTCTGGGCTGAATCGCGCCCTCCCCGGGGCCGGCGCCCTCGTTCACGTCTTCCCATTGCATCTCGTCCATAAATGGCTCCCTGCCTTCTCCTTTCCCTCTCCAGCTTCTCTCTCTGGGTCGGATCATACGCGAGTTTCTGTGTTTAGAATTCCGTGTCTATACAGACGCGGTGATTTTCCATGGTTAGAATAAAGTGCGGATTCCTTGGCCGGGCGTCCCAGGCCTTCACGTCTGGTGCGAGCTCCGAGTTCGGATTTTTCTTTCTTTCTCTTACTGACGTTGACCTTGTACTCCCGCTGGGTGCTTGAGCCCTTTTCTGAAGCCCAGCCCAAGAGCTGCACTTTTCCGTGCCCTCTGATCCATTGAGGCCGCGGCCCCCGCACCCTGACTCCCTGGCCTCTTCAAACCTTATCCGTCCTTCACACGCTCGTTTTTCGCCCGCCCTTCTCTGACGCCCAAATTAAAATTGCTCTTTCGTTCTTAGGACTCTGATACTACCCACGATTTTGTTCCTCGTTTAATTAACACGGCGAGCCTGTGAGTTAGTATTACCAGCTGCCTTATGTCTTTTATAATTAGGTTAAAAATATTTACTTTAGTCATACATTTTGAATAGCGTAAGCAGCGGAACAGCGTTCAGAAGGCCCTAGAGAGGAAGAAGGAAGTGGCACTTCCGTCACTGGTGTCTGTCCCGCAACCAATGACGCGTTTCTTTTGAATCTTTCCAGAGATGTTCTGCGCATAGTCAAGCGTTTATGGATAATTCTGTCTTCTTTTTAAAAACACAGATGTAGCCATAATAGAAACATTACTCTCTCCTAGTTCTCTATTATTAGGTGTTTGGCTTGTTCCCAATCTTTTGGAATAAGAAACAATGCTACGTCATATATAATTCTTGTGTATTCGCATGAATATGTTCGCAGGGTGGATTCCTAGAGATGGAATTGTTGGGCCGAGGGTTTACGCATTTTCGGTTTTGATTGGTAATGCTGCATTTCCTTTCATTGGGGTTACACCATTTTCTCTCGCCGTCAATGCATAGGAGTGCCTGTTTCCTACACCCTCGCCAATACAGTGTGTTCTCATTAAATGTTTTGTTCTTTGCCAATCTTATAGATAGGTTTTAAAAAATTGCTTCTATTTTAAAGGGTAGGAAACAAGCTAAAGAGATATTAGGTAGGTAATTTGCCTGGTCTCACAGTAGATGGTTAAGCTACAACCCCAATTTAATTTTCTAATTCCAGATTTTGTTTTCTTTGGAGGCAAGCCGGTAGAAAATACACATTGCCTTTGACAAATTAATAATTATGTACTACTTAGTCTTTCTCCTGGATCGTAAGACTTGTATGAGTGGAAAGGAATTTTGAGATTTAGAGAATTCTTTATTGAGAGTCTAGGGCAGTCCCGAAAAGGCAGTACGGATAATAAAATAATGTAGATTTTTCTGCTTTTTGATCTCAAAACGTATCTAAATTGTCTTTTGACTTTTTGACGTGGAGATTGATTCTAAGGGAGAAGTCCAGGCTCTTTGTCTTACAGGCTTGTAATTTTCTTGGTAGGGTATTTTGTTAGTAACCTTTTTAATTAGTGAAAATCTTCTGCGTTTGGTTAATTATATTTTCTATATCATTTAGAAGATTGTTTTGGGAAGCAAATACAGTTTAGAAATTAAATTCTCTTCCTTGCTAACTAAACTATCTTTCCTTCTTTCCTTTATCTGTTGTAGTGACAGCATAAACTCTGCTACTGGGTTTGGTTGTCATCCAGAGAGGGGTGACCCCCAAATATGGACTGTTGCATACCAAATTTAGTCCAAAAAGACTGTGCCTAGAAATTTGGATATTGTCATACTTCCCAGATATGTGAATCGAATAGTACAATTCATATATGAATCGAGTGTGTGTAAGACATACATTTATTTATTTGTAACATAGGAATCAAATAACTCTCTCTAAGATAGCTTTCTGACAATTTCTAATAGCCGTCTTATTCTAAAACTATGGAGGTTTTGCATTCATATGTTCAGTGTTATACACTTACCTGGTACCTTTATATTTAATGATTATGTTACTACGGTCTTGGGTCTGTTTTGAATTTGTTAATCAGTCTTCCCCTTTCTACTTAGGTGGGGTTCGGCTTTTGTTCTGTTTTGGTCATTGGGCCAGCAATGATCTGCGTGAATTTCCCTTCCTCTCTCAGCCAGTTCCTCTTTCCGATCGATGATCTTAATATCTCATTGGGCTTTACTGTTTTTCTAATGATGTGAGTTCTGGACTCTGGGCCGAGCAGTCCCCTGAGAAATCATACTCATCTTCTCTAGCAGTGCATATTTTCAAGACAAGGAAAACATACAGTATTTCTGGGACTGCATACCAGCGTTCGTCTAGGGGTCAGCAGAGCTGGCTTCGTCCTGCGTATAGCAATGCTAGTGGAATTACCCAAGACAGATCATGTCCGTTCCCTGGCCCATGTTTTTATAAGTAGTACAGCAGATGGTATGTCTTCTAAGTGGCCTTCCAGCCCGGCTATTCGCTGACCTGTTGTCTGCACTGTGCCAAGCGTGGCGGGAATGGCAAGCAGACTAACGCGCAGTCGAAACCGCTGGGGTATCACAATCTAAGTTCGGACGCCGGAGGAGAGCGAGCAGCACCGGGCAGGTGTACGGACCGGAGGGGTTGGGAGGGAGGTTCCGAACCCCTCTGAGGGTCGATGGGATCAAAACTCTCCCCGCCGACCTGAAGAAGAAGGAGGCAGAAAGGCATGAGGTTGCTTAGAAAAATCTCAGTCTTTGAGTCTTGGGTTATCCCTACAGGAGAGGAGGTGGCGGGGTGGCATTCTGTGTCTGCAGAAGGAGGTGCTGCGTATGCCACGCCTGCACCTGGCACTCAGCCTCACTCAGTTTATCTTCTGTTTCTACCTTCCTGATGCACCTGCTTGTTTCTCCAGAAAAGTTGCAGTGAAATCCTTTGAAAAACTTTATAAGAAGAATAGAGGCTAATTGAAAATAATTCGAAAAGTATGGAAGACGAAAAGCAAAAAGTGAGCGTTTCTCTTTTCATGGTCTTTGGGGTAACCATGTTAGCTGTTGCTGTATTTCCTTCCAGATCTTTTCCAGTGTACTTATAAATATATTTGTATGGTTCGGGGGTATTTTTGAAAACAAAACAGTGAGTACTTGATAAGCACTGTTCCTTCCAGTACCGTCCCGGACCCCCCAGTATACTCAGACACTCTCCGTGATGACACCTCCAGGCTCGTAGACTCCTTTGCCCGTGGAGTGCAGGGTGTACGAGCTGATGCTAAGCGGCCTTGACTGTTTGCCCGGCCCAGGGCCTCTGCTGAGCTGGTTACGTGCCCAGGGACTTAGGTTTGTCACAGCAAACCTATGGGCAAATGCTGTTGTCGTTAACACCTTACAGATGATAAAACTGGTAAAGAACCTGAGTTCCTTGCTCAAGCTCATGGCATTATTTACAAGAAAGATAACATTAGAACAGACTCTTGTGAAATTCGAGTAATTTATATTCACTCATTTCACGAACTGTTTCTCGAGCGCATTCTGTGTGTCGGGTGCTGTCTCAGAAGCGTCTTCTGAAAGCACGGGTGGGTAGGGTAGGGGCGAAGGGCAGACGGCCCACAGGGACTGGGTCCCTGCTCATGTGAGGAGGGTGGCCTCAGGGAGGGGAGGGGCACCGCGGGGAGGTCTTTGCACCATCGTTGTGACATCTGTTTTTGCTGCAGGTCCCATGCTTGTACATACGCTTTTCGGGGATACTTGGTTTTGATTTTTATTATGGCTTGCCTGAGACCGAGTGACCTTTATTTCAGACTGCCCCGAGTCATGCCCTTGAAGGTCCGTGCCGATGCCACTCTAGTTGGTGTGCTGTCACCCTCAACTCTTTCGGGGGTGGGGGAGTCAGTCACTCTGGAGTGATTCACCTGCAAGCAGCTAGGTGGGGCGTCTCACCGGGGGTGGATTCGATGCCGCTTATGATAGGTCAGGCTTTCCTGCTCTTTCCCACGGAAGGACACATTTCACTCACCTTTGGGTTTTGCTGTGGGACCTCAGGGGTTAGAGCAGGGCCTGGCAGTCTGTTGGTCGAGGCACATGTTACGCAGGTGCCACCAGAAGGCTTTGTGACATGTGGAAAGGAGCAGCTTAGGGGACAGTGGGGCCGGGTGCTGGAGGGCATCCCTCGGGGGTTGTAAGTGTCTCGTGACAGAGTGGCATGGACCAGCACCCGCAGCCTTGGGTTTCTGCGACACACCCTCTCTGTGCTCTTGGCAAGTTTTATTTGGATGTCTCCGAGACAGAGAGCATCACATCAGCGTTTGCCACCAAGTATTCGTAGCAGCCGGTACCTGCTCTGTGGGTCGCTGTCTGTGCTGTGGTTTCTAAGGGGTTGTAGCTCCCCCGCCCAGGGCACGGCGCCCACGTCGGGGTGCTGCTGGTGCCCCAGCGCCTCGGAGGCGGCGTGCTGAGTAGAGGAAGCCGCCGGCGGGAGGTGCCCTCCCCTCTGGGAGTCGGATGCTGGCCCAAGTGACGAAGGCCTGCGAATCCGTGACGGGCCGAAGCCCGCTCCCTCTGCCTCCTCTTCCTTCCTCTCTCTCTCTCTCTCTATATATATATCTCAAAATTTCTTATTAAAAACTGAGCAAGTATTTTGCTTCTGGTTTCCTTCATTTGCTGTCTCTGCTCATTGCATTTCCCCGATGGCGCCTGGGACAGTGGGAAAGCAAGTTTTCTCTGCTCTCCAACGGGGGTACGCGCCGCGCTCGCTCTGAGGGGCTCGCCGCGTGCCGGGCATCCAGAGCGGCCTCGCGTGCGTTCCCGCTGCCATCGCTCACCGTCGAGCAGCCAAGGCAGCTCGCGTGTTACCCCCAGGGAACGTGGGGGCGCTTAGTGCCTAGTGCCTGAGGGAGACTCCCAGAGTCACAGAGCTGGGCAGCGGCGGAGCAGGGCCGAGCGCGCGTGCTGCCGGTCAGACAGGTGCTTCGACTCCGTCGGGGCTCTGGGCTCCTGGAGGGCACAGAGCCACACGTGGGTGGACGGGCCAGGTCCACCCGCCTTTTCAGCTTTGCCGTCGGCCCCAGACAGTTATTTGGACTGCACTGTGCTGCTTCAGTCAATGCGAAGTCTTTGAATTTTTAAATTTCAGCCTGGCATTTTATAATCTAGGGAAGGGACACCTCGGGCTGGTTTGCTTTAGACACAAACACTTATGATCCAGTCGCCGGGGTTTACAGTTGTGACTATTTCTCCCCACCGTAAACGGGAAATAAAATCCGAATTAATAGATGCACGTGCCAATTGTTTTTCTTATTGTACATTTTTAGTTATTGGTCAGGTTTTATCTGTGATACTCATGTCAACGGTATCTGGCATCATAGGTGGAAATCAGAATTTTAAAGTAAGACTACTTAGAGCTATATTTTTTAGAGTTTCAAACTGGACATTTTACATCAGTGTGTAATTGGAATTAAAGTTTTACAAAACACTACCTGGCCGTAGTATAGGTGTCGCACTGGCTTATTTTTCATCCCATTAAAGAATGGAGCTGGTCGCCTGGAAGTTGTACATCCATGGGCAAAAAAAAATGAACCTTGACCTAAACCTCACACCTTGTACAAAAATTATTCAAAATGGATCATAGACTTAAATGTAATATGTAATACTATCACACTGAGGGAAAAAAATACAGAAACCCTTTGAAATTTAGGACTGGGCAAAGAATTCTTAGACTTGATACTGAAAATACAGTTCATAAAAAGAAAAAGTAATAAATTGGACTTCGTCAAAATTAAAAACGTTTGCTCTGCTGACGACTTTGTTAAGAGGCTGAAAAGTTAAGCTACCGACCTGGAGAAAATATTTTCAAACTATGTGTGTGATAAAGGGCTAGTATCTAGAATGTGCCAAAATCCTCAAAATTCAACAGTAAAACAAACAATTCAGTTAGAAAATGGGTAACAGGCACGAAGAGACGTCTCGCCCAAGGGAAGATGCGGGCGAGAAGCAAGCTCCGGAGGAGACGCTCAGCGTCATCAGCCATTAGGGAACCGCGAACTAAACCGCACACCGACCGGAATGGCTACAATGAGAAATAGCGGCACCAGGTGCTGGTGAGGACGTGGAGAAACTGGGTCCCTCCACTGCAGCTGGGGGAATATAAGACGACACGGCCACCTGGAGAACAGCTCGGCAGTGTCCTAAAACAACCAGACATGCAGCTTCCGTGGGACTCGGGGGTGGCACTCCCGGGCACCCATCCCAGGGAAATGCAGACTTTCGTTCACACAGACACCTGGACGCGGACGTTCCAGCAGCTCTATTCCTAACGGCCAGAAAGTGGCACCAACCTGGGTGTCCTCAAGGGGTCAGCGGATGAGCCACTGTGGTCCAGCAGATCGCTGCTCCGCGATGTGGAGGGACAGACAGGTCACTAACACACGCCACAACCTGGGCGGCTCTCCAGAGACTCACACTGGTGGGAAAGAGCCAGTTCCCAAAGTTTACACGGTGTGTGACTCCGTTTATGGGACTTTCTCAAAACGACGAGATTCTAGACATGGAGAACAGATGCGTGGCTGCCGGGGTCCAGGGGTGTGACGGGGAGCGGGCATGCTGTGCAGGGGCGGCGGAGGGGACCCTGTGCTGATGCCACCGCTCTGTGTCGACTGTGTGTGGTTGTGATACCGTAGTTTTGTGCGGTTTGGGCACTGGGGACACTGGGTGCAGGGGATCCGGGTCTCTCTGTGTTATTCCTCTCTGAGGTTTGGCAGAACGTTAGTTACCCTTGAGAGAGCGTGGCTGAAGAGTACGCGGCGTCTCTCCGCACTGGTTCTTATAACTGCGTGTGAATCCACCATTGTTTCAAAGTAAGAAGTTTCATTCTTAAAAAAGATGCTGGTTGCTAAGCATTCAGTCGATTTCATTGTCCACTGGAAAACTCTTCTAGAGAATTTAAATAGGAACTTTTTTTTTTTTACTTTCAAAAAATCATTAACGTTTTGTAAAAATGTTGTGTGTACGTTATAAAGAAATCGAACGTTACAGAAAAGTACACACGTAAAGTGTTTTAAAAATCGCCCCAATCCCACCCTTTCTACATCACCGTAAGATTTTTAAATGTAGTGTTTCCGTGACCACATTACCCGCTCTTCCCTTCTGAGCACCGGAGTGGCAGTGATCATGCTCATTGACATCATCATAAGGAAGCCAAAGCTCGGAGAATCTAGATGACTTGATCGAGATCAGATACTGTTAGTGGCCAGAAGAGAATTGGCTCTTAATACCTCGTCCAGGCCTCCTTCCTCCCCCTGGTCCCTCGGAGCAGTGGTTTTCCAAGTGTGGTCCCCAGGCCAGCCTGTCACTTGTTGGAAATGCAAATTATCCTGCCCCCAGCTATGGAATCGAATTCTTGGCACTCCATGACTCTGAGGTGTTGAGGGTGCTTGAGGGTGCTTCGCCGTCCCAGTGAGTGACATTGGAACAGTGGACTGGAATGCGGTAGGAAACAAAGTGTGCGTGGACCGTGGTCACGTGGACCGTGGTCACTCGTGCGCTCTCTTCACGGCACGGTTTCCGTTGGGATTCGTTCGCCGTCTGGTCGTTCTTTTAAAGCTGTCTCCCTTGTCCTGTCCTGAGCTTCGTGTTGCTCAGCGGGGCTCTTCGGGGTCTGGCATAGAATCCAGCACGTCCAGGTACTCGGACACTTGTTGACCAGATCAACGCGCCATTGGGCTTCACGCCGTAGTGGTCACCGGTTTCCGTCCCCGCCTCTGGGGTCCGGGGACCAGCTGCCTGACTGTCACTCTCACCGGGTCATTTACCCCCTTCTCTTCCGCTCTTCCACGGCCTCTACCCAGTGTCTCGTCTGCACCAGACTTCGGAAGTCACAGACGAGCGGTGTGTCTGTTCCTCACGTGGTGTCGCTCGTGCATCCCGGACTCCTGCATCCACGTCGTCCCCCGAACCCGCGTCTACCTTTGTGTGGGTTGACGACACCCTTGCCCACCCTTGCCCGTCGGCCCGAAGGAGAGCGCCGCCCCCCTCCCTCCCTCCCCGC